>NC_067141.1:45258965-45453965 GCF_903995435.1 Acomys russatus | reverse complement strand
TTCTGCCGGGCAGTAGTTTGTCACCAATTCCAAATGGCCAATCGTTAATACTAATGTTTGTGTAACTAACTGCCAGCATCTGCCACGGCTTCTTGTACGACAATAATGGTGAATGGGTACATTAGTGCTCCAGTGTTAATTCAGCTTGTGTTCATCAATAGGGAAATCTATGGTGTAATTAGCAAAATGCACTGGGAACCGAGCGCTGAAGTCATTTGCAGAGAACTAAATCATAGTGGAAGCTGAACCAGGTCCTGATGTGTTTGCCATCAATACTTATTATGTTTGGAATTTAATAAGGTATATTACCATGCTGAAAGGAGACCTTTTTACAAGAGAGCACTGTTGACGCTTGTCATGGGTTTGGAAATGTTTGGTGTTGCTAGTGGCGCCATACAGAAAGAGAACTGTGATCACCAGTGGACCTTTAACCACTCTGCCCAGCCACATTACTCCGCAAAGCTCCAGTGTGACACTGACAGACACCTCAGCATCCATCAAGGACAGAGGCCATCTGAACACTCGGTGTATAAATGTGAGGAGCAATTTAGGCAATTTCCTGACAATTCAGTTTTGTACTGAAGGTATCTGTTTACATTTCTTTATGTAAAAAGATGTGTTTGTAAACTTACAGTTTTTTTTTTCATTAAATAATATTTTATAGGAGTCTAAAGAGCAGGTGTGCAAATAATAAATGCAACAAAAACAACAACATATAAACACACACACACACACACACATACACCCTACAATGAAGGGCGGAAGAGCCTTTACATTACTGCAGTACACAATGGCTTCAGATTAAATTTGGGTTGTTCCATGAACTTCAAATTCTCTACAAGTCATACGCATATGCCACTCATCAAATATATACATGAAAAAAATGCTGTCCACAGATTGCAGACTTTTGCTCAGAGATCATCTTAGTGCACAGATCTCAAGAGCAGCCTAGAGTCTATTTGTTCAACTGCACATTCTCACACCAACACCAAACCAGGGGGAGTTTTCTGTCTCCGCACCATGGGGAAGGAAGTGAACTTTTATTGACTATGTTCCATAGGCCACATACTGTACTGAAGTGCTTCACCTTCAAGCCACACACTAAGAGAACTGAGCCCCCCTGTGTATACAGAGGACCCCATGTCCCCAGCAAGTCCCTGCATCAGCATCTCCTTCATTATCATACCCAGAAACTGGCTAGCAACCTTCCCAGTCCTTGTTGGGGATCAAGGGACCAAAGAAACAATCAGTTCTTCTCAGACTGATTGCAGAGGCTTATGGGAGTGCAAGGGCCTCCCAGTGGAACTGCCAATGGCCCTCAGTGAGAAGCTGAAGGAGATGCCCTTGTCCCTTCTCAGTCAGCTAATTAAACAACAAGACATTTTTGCAAAAGAGAACTTGGGAACAACGCCTTTTGCTCCCAGTTGCCCTTTATTTCCAAGGAGTTGGGACAACTGTGTGATTTGCAACTGCTGAGGCAGGAGAAGGCTAATGAATGACCTCAATCTGTTTGGAAAAGCACCTGTACATCTATTTTTTAAGTGTTTCTCTCCTCCAAACTTAAAGCCACATTACCTTTACATTTGTTCAAGGATTAGTACTGTCTTCGAGTGGGAGGTTGTTGAACTTAGTGTCACAATCTGCTTAACTCATTCTGGATACCACCTCAAGAAAGTCCTGAGTGTCTATGTAGACTTGGTGTTGTTAGTGAGAAATGCTCAAAGTCTCCTTTATTACCACCTTTAACTATTGTCCTTTGGAGTACCCCATCCACTTAAACAAACTTCACTCAATGTTACTGGAAACAAGAGTAGCGACTGTGGTTCTAAGTACCAATTAGACATTCAAAAACTCGACTTTTTTTTTTTTTTTTTTTTTTTTTTTTAAAGTTGACTCTCATGGACCCTGGAGAGGGCTAATTTCAACTCAAAAAAGCTTGTCTGTGTCATTTGATAAGCATGCGGCTAACGCCTGGTGACCTCCGTCCACACTGAGGGCACAACAGACAGCATTGCCAGCACAAGAAATTGGTTCAATCTTTCTGGACAGCAGTCTAGTGACATGTGATAAGAGCCGTAAAACTGTTCATCCCCTCTGACCTGGTAATTCTACTCTGGGGATTAACCCCAAAGAAAGAGTAATTGGCCCAGAGATGCTCAGCTCTCACCATCCTCACCGATGATGTTATCACTTCGCTCTTGTGCTTGTCGAAGGGGGCAACCGCATAGGAAAGGGCAGGAAGCATTAGTAGTTCTCTGTGAGCACTGGGCCCTCCCCGAAACAGAAGGAATGAATTAGAGCGGAGACAGCAGAGGGAAAAGGAAAACCTGCCCCTTCTCATCTGTCCTTCTGTCACAGTACAGGATCCTGAGCCAACGAGGCTGGCCCTTGTATGAACCTGCAGGTCTAGAACCAGCTTCCCCTCAAGCCACCAATTAAGGCTAAACACTAACACATCTTACACAGCACAGTTCTTACCAACATGGAGAAAACACTTAAGAAGGTTGTGATGATGCTATCTAACTAAAGTATTCTTTTTGAAAAATAACACATACTGCAAAAAAATAAATAAATAAATAAGGGGGGAAAACCCTAAAAACAACAAAGCAAAACCACTCCATCTTCTGACATTGCAGAGACCCCTGACTTTTAACTTGAATGGTCTGTTGGAAGGAAGTTGATGAGCTGGGACGAATAATTCTTTCAGTGATGTGAGAAAACACTCGGTATTCATGCTTGAATAAAACAGGTTTTTCCTCTGTAGGTTAAACACTGTCAAAGCCTCACTAAGAAACCCTTCGGAAATAAAATATATTCCCTAGGGCTACGGGCTCTTTACCTGGGCACTACTACTGCCAAGGGGTACTAAGGTGCTAGCCTCTTGCTGGGTTGTCGGCTTTTAGAGGAACCTGATGAAAAGCTGCAAAAAAACGTCTTCACCAACAAATTCTTCTGCCTCACGATAGCCATAGTGTTTGGAAATAAAATCATGTCCAATCAATACCACTTAGCAGATATTTAATGTTTCACAATAGAACGTTCTTCCAGAGTGGAGCTGCCACCCTTCTCACTAACATTGAAAATAATTAGGATTATCTCAGCTGCCGGAGCTTGGCAGGATCAGTTTGTACTTTCAAACAGCGCTAATTCTTGGCACTCAGAACAAGGGATGAAAGGTAAGGGCCTGAATGGAGGGCTTTCTTCCACCTGATCTGTCAGGATTAGCTCATTCTTTTCCAGTTCATGCCTGCACTCTAGTTAAGAGGACGGATGAGCTGTAACTGATGTAATTAGAAACCACAAGCTGAGAAAAAAATAGCCCGTTATTAATCTCCCCATTTACTAGAAATTTACTAAAAAAAAAAAAAAAAAAAGTAATAATCTTTGAAACAATTAAGTGTGTTTCCCCCCTAAGTGAAATTAAAGGCCAGCGACAAGAGCTGGAATGACTACATTGGATAGCTCCTTCCTTAAAACCGCTTACTTGTCAGTTCTAGAATCTGGGGCTGGCTCTGCTTTTTTAGTGTGCTGACATGCAGCTGCCTTGCCATGGTAAAAGAGAGTTCCTCAGGATGGAACCCACAGCTTGCTGCACTTCCTCCTCCTCCTCTTCCTCTTCCTCCTCCTCCTCCTCAAGTGACTAGCCAACCCTTTCCAGCACTGGGAAATAGGGGTTTCAAATGAGGGGCTATGTAACAGTCTATGTAACAGTGACCAGATTTCTTCTTTCACATTCCACGTAACTTCAACATTCACGCGCCATTCACCAAAAAAAAAAAAAAAAAAAAAAAAAGATAGGAGGTTTCCATTCTCAAAACACCCGCAGGCCCATCAGATGCCCTTCTGCCTTATGACTGGTGAGCACTGCTGTTGGAGTCTGCACTTCTGTGCTTAGAACCTACCCACTCTGCCCTGCTGGGACTGGCCCCTTTGCTGCTGGAGGGTGGGGTGAGGGTGGGGTGGATAATACACCTCCCTTGCTGTTGGGGGTTCAGGGCTAATGTTGACTGTCATCTTGATGGAAACAAGAATCACCTGGAAGACAGACCTCCAGGAACAGCTGGGAGGGACTGTGTGAAGTGGGTTAGTCTCTGGACAAGCCTGTGGGGGATTATTTTGATTGTACTGGCTGAGGTGGGAAGCCCCGCCCACAGTAGGTGGCCACATTTCCTAGCTGGGATCCTGGATGGAGCTCCATTCATTCACTGCTTTCTGCTTCTTGACGTCAGACACAGATGTCCTGAGCTTTTCTGGCTGCGATGTCTCCCAAAATGATGGACTGTAACCTGAACTGCTTTTGTCAAGGTATTTTACCCCAAGCAATCAACAGAAACTAAGACGCCTGCACAACTAGAGTTCAACTAAGACATGAAGGGGAGAATCCTTTCCTGTTTCAACAAAGAACCCATAAAAAAGGTTAAAAAGGGAGTTTTGAGATGGCTCAGCAGGTCAAGGACCTGCCCCTCCCTGTATGGCCAGCCTGAGTTTAATAGCCAAAACTCATATAAAAGTGGAGGAGAGAAACAACTCCCACAGCTGTCCTCTGAACTCCCTAAGTGCACCATGGCACTGTGCGCCCCTCCCCCCAACACACACAGCAAACACACAATTATGTGTTTTCTGTTCTTATTTAAAAGGAGAAATGAACCGGGCGTGGTGGCACACGCCTTTAATCCCAGCACTTGAGAGGTAGAGGCAGGGCAACCACTATGAGTTCGAGGCCAACCTAGTCTACAAAGTGAGTCCAGGACAGCCGAGGCTACACAGAGACACCCCATCTCGAAGAAAAAGAGAATTAAAGGAGAAATGGAGATAGGTTGTCTGAGCATTCTACGCAACCTGTGTCTCAGTTTAGGGTTCCTGTTGCTGCAATGAAACACCATGGCCAACATGCAAGCTGGGGAGGAAAGGGCTTATTCTGTTTACACTTCCACATTGCTGTTTGTCACCAAAAAGAAGTCAGGACAAGAACTTGAACAGGTTAGCAACCTGGAGGCAGGAGCTGATACAGAGGCCATGAAGGGGTACGGCTTACTAGATTGCTTCCCCATGGCTTGTTTAGCCTGCTTTATTACAGAACCCAGGAGCACCAGCCCAGGGGATGGCACCGCCCACACTAGGCTGGGCCCTATCCTATTGATTACTGATTGAAATAAATGCCTTACAGCTGGATCTCATGGAGGCCTTTCTCTCAACTGAGGCTCCTACCTCTCATGTGGCTCTAGCTTGTGTCAAGTTGATGCATAAAACCAGCCAATATAACCTAAGGCCCAGGAAGGACCATAGCATGGCATTACTTGCTTTGTGGGTCACTATGATCACTTTAAGTCTCCAAGGCTGTGAGTGAACAAATTGTTCAACACTGTAGCTCTGCCCTAATAAAGGCTCACCATCTTGCAATGCCTGCCCCACATCACCTTAGCACTGGGCATCAAACCATGAGCTCTGCCACCGGACACTGACACCACCAAAGCGCTTTCTGATTCAGTTTTTCCCTTAATCATAAAAGGCACACAAGATAGGCAAACCTCATATCTAAAGGTCTGCATGTGCAGATCCAACCAACCCGATGACCAATGCCAGAGTCATAATCATCTGTCTGTACGGAACTTGCACAGATTTCCCCCTTATTTATCCCCTAAATAATAACAGTACAGATTAGATTAAACAGTACAGATTAGATATTTTTACGTTTTGTTTGTTC
The DNA here is from genome assembly GCF_903995435.1 of Acomys russatus. NCBI lineage: Eukaryota > Metazoa > Chordata > Mammalia > Rodentia > Muridae > Acomys > Acomys russatus. The sequence continues at coordinate 45,448,261 of NC_067141.1, read as the reverse complement.
AAGACAGGGTTTCTCTATGTAGCCCTGGCTATCCCAGAACTCACTTTGTAGACCAGGCTGGCCTCAAACTCAAGAAATCTGCTTGCCTCTCTGTCTGCCTTCTGAGTGTTGAGGTCAAAGGTGTGCACCACCACCGCTGGGCTCAGATTAAATATTATGGGTAACCAAGATGATTTAAAGCATATGGTACATGTCTTTACATTCCGGGCAACTGAGATACCATTTCATTCATTTCCAAAACTGTTTGAGGCAGAGCTTCACTTGGTTTAGGACATCATTTTATGGGACGGACCTGAACATCTGATTTTATAACCTACAACCAGACCTTGAGAACATGGAGCAATTTCTGTAGCCATTCAACTGACAGTGATGCTCTAAGGCAGAATCTGCTGTAAACTTTCAGGTACCTAAAGGGATGTTATTCATTAGTCCTCTTCTCTCTTCAGGCACAAGGCGGAAGTCTTCTCCACAGAACTTGGAGTCCACGTCTAAAGCAGAACCAAGAAGTTAATGGATTCTTATTTAGCAGTGGTTTGGAAAGAAAAATATGTCTTGCCGACACCACAGCTCAAATTTCCCCCCAAACTTCTCAGGCAAGTCTGTTTCGTGTGTAATGTTCAGAGAAAAGTGGCTTTGATTTTAACATAACAGAAAGACGTCGAGTTAGCATGGATTCCAAACTGACACCCGAGCCTACTGTTTGTGCTTTTTACAGTATTGTGTGTTGGACTTCAATTACATATAACAGTTTCTGAAGCTGGGCCAACCTACAGGAAGACTTGGCTGAATGGTTAGGGCAGAGGGCCATGGCAACACCTCATGGCAGAACTATAAAGGCACATTACAAGGGGGAGGGGCAAAGCCCAGGGTTACTAAGAGTATCTGAGAGAACAGAGTAATCTAAGACTGGATGCACATGTACAGAGGGCGGTGTGGGGACATAACACAACCACAAAGCATCTCAAAGTCACACACCGGCAAAAAGGGGCCTCAAATCTAACACTGGTTTTAAGAATTTTAAGTGCAAGTGTCTTTTATTTATTTTTGTCTGTATTTGCAGTGGCGTTAAGTCCCTCTGCAAAGACTTTAGAGTGAGGCTCTTAGTGTGGGTGGCAGAGGTGAGCGGCAATCCTTGGGAACTCTGCAATACAAACAAGGGCTTAGGTCCACATAAAGATGCCATGGCTGGGGTTGCATTTGAGGTTGCATTTGAAAACAGAGCTACGACTATCATTGAATCATGATCAACTTGAGCAAAGGAGCTCTATGGGCCACTTGCCTAACATGGTAGGGCATGCCTTTAGGGAGACAAAGGCAGGTGGATCTCCATGAGTCAGGCCAGCCTTAGAATTCACGGTGAATTCTAACTAACCATGGCTAGTAAGAGCCGGAAAGAGGGGAGGGGGATGGGAGGGCTAGGAGGAGTTAGGGGATGGGCTATGATTTTGGTTTAGGAAGTTGTCTGTCACATGTGAAAGCAATCTGCCCTGAGCAGGTTTTCCCAGCTGCCACTCTAAGAAGTTACTGGCTAAAGTGTTCTGTTCTCAGTACCCACGTTGAACGGGCTCACAACTGCTCCTAACTCCAGCTCCAGGGGATCCAATGTCCTCTTCTGTGCACATATGTGCACACGCACACACGAGCCCACACACGTACACACGCACAAATAAAAAAATAAAATCTTTTTACAAAGAAGGCGTGAAGTTAGCTCTGGCCAGATGCTTTACAGTAGGAGACAATCTTAGTATAGAACTGCAAAAGGGTTATGTGTGATTCAGTGCTAAAGGGTGGAGCATGCTGGAAATCCCACCTTTGCTGGGCACTTTGTTAATCCTAAAACAGAGGACTGTCAGGACTGTCAACAGCACGCAGGGGTGAAGGGGACAGTGACTTAAGCCTTGTCTTCTAATCCAGAGCCCTAAATGACCTTGGCTTCTGCTTAGCCCAGGCTGGCCCCCTGGTCAGCTTTTTACTCTGGAAGTGCAATGCCCTTGAGAAAACACTCTAAGTAACTGGGTCTCAACCTTCCTAATGCTGTGAGCCTTTAATACAGATCCTCATGTTGTGGTGACCCACCCTGCCCTGCCCCCTTCCCCCCACCATAAAATTATTTTCGTTGTTACTTCATAACTGCAGCTCGTTGCCTATGGTGGTTTTCTGAACTGTTTTAGGAGAGGTCAGCACATGCTCAGGCTCTGGCACAGGGATTCTAGTGTGTGTTCGAGGATGGCTGGGAGTGGCTCAGTTGTTGCCCAGGGTACTGGAATCCACTGCCATCCCCAGGGTTCCATCATTCATCAGCACTGACAACGGAAAGCTTACTTTTCCTGCCTATCTGAAGCCAAGCTTAAAAATGGTCTTTCCTTAGGGCCTTCTCAGAGCACAGTGGGATAGTGATTGGGCAAGAAGCCCCCAGCCAGGGCTGTCTAGTGCTGGGCCCATGGAGCTTTGCTCTGACCTCAAAGAGGAAAACTAAGGTGAACAGAGACTTAGCCACAGTGAGACACATTATCGTTTCACTTTTCCTTCCCTGGGTCAGCAAACTGCATTCTCCCTAGGGATTTGGTTTTCTGCATCCTTTGGGTTTTACTACTTTTATTTAAATTGGGGGTTAAAACAGACACAAAACTCTTCTTTTAAGTGTTCAGAGGCAGAGAGTGCGCTCACTATGTCTACCACCATCCATCTCCACAACTTTTTAACCTTCTTATAAACAAAACTCTATGCTCATTAAGCACAGAGCTCACCCTCTCCTCCCTCTCAGCCAAGTCATCTCCATCTCCACTGTACTTTCCAGTCCCTGGGATTCTGGCCACTTCAGGCATCCATGTAAAAGGAATCATATGGTATCTGTCTTTTATATTGGGCTTCTTTCACTTAGTGTGGTGTCCTCGTGGCTCATCCATGTTAGGGCATGTGTCCCAGCCTCCTTCCTATTAAATGGTGAGTCATATCCCACTGCTTAGTGTTCTGTTTACAGTCATGCACCAATGACCATCTGGGTTGTGTCTACTATTGGGCTGTTGTGAATAAAGCTGTAAACAGGCGTTCACAAATAGCTCAAGGCTCTGTTTCCCATTCCTTTTCTTTTTTCTTTTTCTGTGTTTTCTTCAAAGATTTGTTTATTTATTTATTATGTATACAGTGTTATGCCTACATGTATGCCAGAAGAAGGTATCATACCTTATAGATGGTTGTAAGCCATGTGGTTGCTGGGAATTGAACTCAGGACCTTTGGAAGAGCAGCCGGTGCTCTCAACCTCTGAGCCATCTCTCCAGCCCGCTTTCCCATTCTTTGGGGCATAAGTATAAATGATGATCATGTAATAACTTACTTAATTTTAAAAGCACTGTCGTGTGGTTTTACATAGAGGCTGCGCCACTTTACACATATGCTCCTTGTACAGAACATGGCATTGGCTGTACCACTTACACCCACATGTTGTCTGTGCTTCTCAGAGTCACACCCCCACTGCCCTGTCTTATTCCTCCTCCCTGGCCCTATGCAGCAGTCTGCTTTCGTGTCATATTGACAGCTGCGTGTAGTTAAGGATGGGGTTTCAATCTTCCGGTATCTCTTCTTTCCCCTGATTTCTTCCTACTTCCCCACCCTGACCCTTTCTCCTGCCTCTTTTCATTATCCCCCAATTCAACTGGGGTCACCCTCATTTCACACTTTCTCCCCAAAGCACAGGCAACTGGAACTGCTTGATGCCTAGAAAAGCCCCCTGGAGCCCACTCAGGATCTGCTGCTCATCAACTCTCCGTCTCTTCCTTCTCCATATGCAGGAGGACACCATGTCCTGTCCCCTGTCCTCCAGCCACAAGGTTATCATTTCTCCAGAAATTCTTCCCGTTTCTCTCACCCAAACCCAAGCACAGACCTCCCTCCACACTGCTTGGGACTTGCCCCCATTGTAGTGCAAGTCTTGCTTTCTTTAAAAACTCAGTTATGTTATGTAAGCATGTTTTTGTTTTAATCCCAAGTGTGGGCTGTTGGGCTGCTTTAGTTTGTCCACAGCTGGCAATTGCTTCGTGCAGGGTGCAGTCTGTGACAGCTGGTAACTGCCTTGTGCAGCTGGAAGGGGTGTGGTCTTTGCCAGCAGGAGTTAGTGGAATTCTGAGGGCTCTGGGAGAGTATAAATACCAGAGCTGAGGGAGAGGAAGGGGCTTCAAGGAGACAGAGAGAAAAAGGCGGCTGCTGGTTCCACTGGACGTCCTGACAGGTTGGTGTTTCCCCCAAAGAACCCAATGACCCTAACCAGCTGGACCTAAGACTAAAGAGGTCTATGTCCTCTGTCCCTTCTAACCTTCTACGTGGGGGGGGGGGCGTTCAGAGGGAGGGGGTGCTGGAAGGGAGGTAGAGGCATTAAGGAACCTCAAATAGAGTTTAAAAACTAGCACACCTATACCCCACCTGTGACACAATGGCATTTCCACGAAGGCGGCTTTATGTCTTGGCTTCTCAAAGAAAGCTACATCTGTTCCTGAATGATATTGCTGCCATCGCAACCAAAATGGGCGGACTTCCAGCTAGCGTACTTGGAGAACTTTCTATTTCCTCCACCGACTACCCAGGTCTTTGCTGCTCTCTAGTCTTACATTCACGGATACCATCTGCTTGCTCAGGCTCTCGCTTGGTGTTCTCTGCCCACCCCACTCCCCTACTCCCTCACATACCTAAGTAGCTACTCAGTCCCACCCTCCTGATAACCACATGCCCCTCCCTTCCCCTCAGCACCTTACCCCAGTGGAATTCTGGCCCATGTCACCCAACACTTAAAGCTAAGGGCATCTGGTCACCCTTCCTGGCTTCCCGAGATACATACATGTATTTTTCCTTCATACGTACATGATAAAGGAAGTCCATCAGGAAATAGGTAATATTGCCATCAGACTAGGTTTTACATAGATTACTTTTATTATGGATTGACTGCATACAGCTGTGAGCAATTTGAAAGATGAGTTTAAATCCCTAGACACACGCAGCATTGTGCCCAAGGATGAAGCCAACACATTTTTACACAAAAGGTTTGTGTAAAATGGCAGTGTATCAGCCAACAAAATAATTCCATGCAAGTGACAAAGATGTTTATCTTTCCAAACCTTTAAAGTCCTGGAGGGTGAAGTCTCTAGTCTCACTATCAGAACATCCTCTAAAATGGGGATGAAGTTCAACTTTAAAAAGCATCCAACGCCACAAGTACAAATGTTACTGCCTCTGTCCACTTAACAAACTGGCACTTGGTCACAAACATAATTCATTTCACCTTTAATGCTACTGTTGAAAAATATTTAAATGCCCAGGCATGGCCTACAACCCCCATACTCTTTCCTAGTCCCGCATTCTGAGGAAAGCAAGTATTTTCACACTTGGTTCATGTTCAGTGAAGATTGTAATTACACCTGTAATTTGAAAACAAGAGTGCAAGTCCAGCGCTCGTGAGGGCTATTGCTTGCCCCCAGAGCAAAAGGTAGAGAGAAAGCACTTAACAAGCACCTCTCAGCTCCTTCAAGGCAGAGTCCTCTGTTCATTCTGGAAGGTACCACATTATCTCCAAAGAAACCAAAGTACATAAGCTTCCTGGCCACCAAAAATGACAAATGGCACAAACTGCCAGGTTTATATACTGGCTTTTGATGACACTATAGTTCATAAAAAACTTTTGGCCATGTCTGAGAGGTTAGACACAGAGTGCTCTCTATTAGAGAGCAGAATGTTCTGCCTTACAGAGTGGACTAAATGCCTCCTTGTTTTCTAATCTAATCCAGAAAAAGCTAAAACGCTCCCTAAGAATTTACAAGCTGGGGTGGTGGTGGCAAAGACCTTTAATATCAGCACTCAGGAGGCAGAGGCAGGTGGATCTGAGTTCAAGACCAGCGTGGTCTACAGAGTGCCTTCCAGGATAGCCACAGCTAGACCCTCTCTTGAAAAAATACCAAACCAAACCAAATAAAAACAACAACAACAACAACAAAACAGCTGGTCATTTTAGTTCAGAGAGTATTTACTGGGCCTAGCACTGCTCTGGGTCAAAAAGAAGCGCCAGTGAATTAAATGTCTCTACTCATAAGGAAATACCTCTGACCAGATGCACTTGGGGTCAGAAGCCAGCCTGGTGACTTAGTAGTGGCATGTCCCTAGACAATCACAGGACAACTCTGAGCAACTCATCCCTAAGGAGGACAACAGTGCTAAATGCTGTTGTGATTACACAGCACATGACACCTGTTCCCTTAAAACAGGCAGACCTCTAACAGCAGCCCTGGCCTCTTGTTGTTACCTTTGAAAGGCAGAACAGTGTGGGCTAGAGAGATGGCTCAGCCGTTAAGAGCACTGACTGCTCTTCCAGAGGACCCAGGTTCAATTTCCAACACCCACATGGAAGCTCACAACTGTTTATAACTCCAAGGTCGGATACCCTCACACAGACATACATACAGGCAAAACACCAATGTACTTAAAATAAAAATAAATAAATTAAATTATAAGAAAGAAAGAAAGAAAGAGCCGGTGTGGTGGCGCACACCTTTAATCCCAGCACTTGGGAGGCAGAGGCAGGCGGATCGCTGTGAGTTCGAGGCCAGCCTGGTCTACAAAGCGAGTCCAGGACAGCCAAGACTACACAGAGAAACCCTGTCTCGAAAAACCAAAAAAAAAAAGAAAAGGAAGAAAAGGAAGGAAGGGAAGGAGGGCATCAGAAAGTGTTCCAGACCCAGACCAGCAACAAGATGAAGCTTGTTACACTGGCCTGATCTTTCTATCTCCCTCACCTGGAGCCTTGTATTTTGTCTGCAGTACTGTAGAAGTAACTCCGTGGCCGGGTAAACTTCTAAAATGTCCTCTGCACAACATACCACACAGAACACACTGTGTCAGTGGATAAATCATTACCTTTCATTTTTCCTACATAAGGGCCAGGTTGTATTTGAAATGGGTCTCACTATGTAGCCATGGCTGGTCTGGAACTCATGATATATGCCTGGATGGCCTCAAAAATCACAGCAGACCTCCAGCTTCTGGCTCCCAAGTGCTAGGACTGCAGATGTGCATCAGCTATCAGAATTTCCTGACCCAATGACTCTTTTTTTCCTTGGTCTTTCAAGACATGGTTTCTCTGTGTAGGCCTGGCTGTCCCACACTCGCTCTGTAAACCAGGCTGGCCTTGAACACAGAGATCAGCCAGACTCTGCCTCATAAGTCTAGGGGCTAAAGGTATGTACCGGCTGTCCACTGACATTTTCTAGTAGTCTTTAACTACTTCTCAGTCTGTCACATGCTGGGGCCCTGTGAGCTTGCTCGTGTGACTTGCCCCTGAGATTATTCCAGCTGACACATGACAATCAGACTCCCTTCTTCACCTTCCAGGGGCTCAGCTAGATGCAGCCCTTGCGGACACACAACAGTGAGTGAGTGTTTAAAGAGAAGACATTGAGATAATTTTATTTTTCTGCATAGAGGGGAACTCTCATGTTCCCAGTACTGTAATGAGGCTTTGGGGTTCAAATTAAGACTTTCTTAAGAGAAATGAATACAAGGTATATTTGATTATTTCCACTGTGAAATAGTACTAATTATAACTCTGATCCAGATAAAATTCAGAAGGAAAAAAACACGGATAATAATAGTATCTAACTAATGTGCTTGGTAGTTAAGGGGAAAATTTTTTAATGTTAATTTTATTTACTTAAAAATTAGTATTGCTGAATGTGAAGAGAAAAGCTGATTGCAAAAGATTTGAGACAAAGTAGACAGGTATAGATAAAACCAACATATATACTTAAATAAAATCACTTTAAAATATTAACAGTTAAGTAATGATTTTATGTAAATATACATTATTTATTTAAAAAGCACCTAGAACCTTTTATGCCAAAACAAATACCCAAAGAACAAAAAAACCCAAAGCATTATTATTACTTGAGTAATAAAAAGCAATATTCAGAAAGACGGCAAGCAAAGGAACCAGCCAGTTGCTGCAGGAGCCATGCTCCTCCATGGATGTGCCTCACTGGCCCTGTGGGAGTGAGCCACTTCTTTAATGAGCAGCAGTGGTGAGTACCAGGGACCTGAAACTGGAGCCTTGGGAAAGCTGGACCCCAGCACGGCAGGAGCAGCAAGTGCTGACTTAGGTAAGCGGGCTTGCAGAATGAGGTGCAGCCCACATTATTTATTAGCATAATTATCAGACATAATGACTCCTATTGTGTTCTGGGCATTGTGCTTTAAAGGTCTCTCATCTTTACCAAAACCTTTCCAGGAGGTGGTCATTAATATCCTCCTCTGACAGGTTTGAAAAGTTGAGAGGGCCATCAACACGCTCAAGGACACACACCCCGGCTGATGTCAGAAGGAATCTGGACAGTCTTTAGGAAACTACGGTACCCTGGAGCAGGTCTGCCGGTTCTACCTACACCTGCCAGCCTGGGCTTCGGTCCTTTGCTGCTCCAAGTTGAGTTGCACGTTTCCCTTTTAAAAATGAAGCTGGGAAGGCGGGCATGGTGGCGCACGCCTTTAATCCCAGCACTCGGGAGGCAGAGGCAGGCGGATCGCTGTGAGTTTGAGGCCAGCCTGGTCTACAAAGCGAGTCCATGATGGCCAAGGCTACACAGAGAAACCCTGTCTCGAAAAACCAAAAAAAAAAAAAAAAAAAAAAAAATGAAGCTGGGGAGTCAGCTACACAGGGACCCCAATTTCCAGCTCTCTAGAACTCCCTTTCCAACAGATTTTAATATCATCCAATCCAGCACGTGCTATATCTGGGTGTCTGTCCAAGAAAGGAAAATCAGGTTCCGTGAAGAAATCTGTAGTCACACTCATGTCCCCTGCTGCTCAACTCACAATGGCCGTTACTGTAGACGCAACTTAATGTCCCTTGACAGAGAGGTAGAGAAGGTATGATATCCACATATTAGTGCCATCCGAATATGATTCAGCCTTCAAAAAGGGATCTTGATATTAAAGAGAACACCAGTGAACCTGAGCTCATGCCAATCAAACCAAAATAAGCCAAGCATGGAAGGCCCAGGGCTGCAGATGCCAGACTCAATGGCCAGCGAGAAAAAGCTAACTCACAGATAGGTTCACAGGGTTCCAAGTCCTAGGGAGCAAGTCCTAGAGATCTGTCACACAGCACCCCCACTTAACTGTCACGTCAAGGAACAAGAAACACAGTAAATATAAATAATACAGAAGATGGTGACGGCTGGATTTGTGCCGTAACTGTGGCAACAGTCTCCAAATACATCAAGGTGTTTGCTACACCGATGCAGTTTCTGATAACAACTGCGCATCAGTGGGTTGTTTTATAAGACACGTTAGGCGAGGCAGGGAGACTCTGTGCAGCTGGCAGATTCCAGTGTTTGAGAAAACGAACTAGAAGATACAGCAAAGTCTCAGGTTTTGTTTTGAGAACCACATCTTGCTACAGAGACTTCAGAATCCTAAAGTGGTAGGGGACAGAGGAGCCATGGTACTGTCTGGCTTGGGCAGGAGGGACACTGACCCTGGAGAAGCCAATGACACCCACGGAAATGCCAACAAAGGAGACAGCATGCGCCTGATGTCAGAAAATGAACAGAAGCAGGGGTGGGGTGGGGTGGGGTCAGGTGGGGGCTGGAGAGACGATTCAGAGGTTAAGAGCAAGAGCACTGTCTGTTTTTCCAAAGGTCCTGAGTTCAATTCCCAACAACCACATGGTGTCTTACAACCATCTATAATGAGATCTGGTACCCTCTTCTGGCCTGCAGGCACATATAAGGGCAGAATACTATACAAATAATAAATAAATAAATCTTTAAAAAAAGAAAAGAAAATGCAATGGAACTGTAATTTGTGGGGATTTGAGAGCTACAAAAGGCGGCAGTAAAAATAGTTCAGGGAATTGTATTTTTCTTGGTAGAGGAGAAGAAAAAAAGGAGAAAACAAAAAACAACCCCCTCTTTCCAGACCCCACCATTCCACAATGTAAAAAGCTTTGCTTCTGCCCCTATTGTGTAACTGTTTCCACTGAGGTTGAAACATTCCATCCTGCAGGGTCCTTAAGCAAGAAGGCAGATGACTCAAAGTAGCTTAAAGAAGTTTCTGAAACTGACCAGATTCACTAGCCCGCCCCCCCACCCTGACACAGTAAGCAACAAAAGCTGAGCGTTCCTCTTAAACAAGCTGCAAAGATGACTCTGAGGCCAGGCCAGCTGCTTGGGAGAAGTATAGACCAGAGTCCCTTGGAAAGGCCTCTGTCCACCCTGTGGAGCTGCCTGCAGGCTGTACAGTGTGCTCCAGCTTCCCAGCTGAGGTGGGCCTTGGCGATGCAGCCATTTTTGAGTCACTTCTGCTTCTGTAAGTGACCCCTCACCCATATTTCTGTTAGTAACCCCAACAAAACTCACTGGTTCACCAAGCTAGACTCTGGCGACATCTGTAACTTTGGTTTGTCGTGGGCTTCCTATCTAGGGAGAATAGACATGTGTGTGTATCATCTCCCCAGGAAAAGTTTTGTCACACAACAGGTCCCTTCGAGGGACTCCTGCTCAACGGACTGGAGGAAAGCCCCCCCCCCCAGGCAGAATGGACGGAAGAGTCGACCAGCAGGCAGGGGCTGGGTGGGCCCCTGGCAAGACTGTCCTCATAGCTGTTGCATCTCACCAAGTTCCCAAAGCACAAAGTGACAGGACAGGCCCAGCTGCACAGAGCCCAGCAGGTATGGTTACAGGGTAGGTAAGTAATTACCCAACTCCACCTTCTGTGACCTGCCTTAAAGCTAGAGTGGAGACAGTGACAAATGAACCAATTCACCCCAGGAGCCTTCGGCACCCCCCGGTCAGCAGTATCGGCTCCTGATACATCTAACAGAAACGTTTACTGGCTGGCAGGTCCGCTGTGGGGACGGATCTATCCATCAATGAAGCTAACACAGAGTCCGACTCAGGCTGCACCTTAAAAACCCAAGTGAGAGGAAATGGTTAACAGCATAGTAATAAACCCTTAGAAATAGGCAGTGCCTCTAAGGACTATACTGATCCCCTGTGACACCTTCTTTGGGGCCTCTGTTTCCAGATCTGTAAAGAGAAGGAGTTGAGCTACCCTCTTTCTCTACCAGAACACAGATCCCAACACGTGCTGACGCTTCAGGCCCCCATTTCTGCTCAGCTCTAGTGGTTTAAGCAGCTGCTGGAAGTCAGAATTAACGGCCTACCGAACAAGAGTTGGGTAATTTAGCATCTGGTGATTACTTCTGAAGCAAGAAATTAAGACCTTGCCATTGCTAACAGGCATTAACGTTTCCTGTCAATAACAGACGACGACGCTCTTTCCAGTCACTGGGACGAGGCTGCTAAACGGGGTGGGGCTCAATTCCTCCACCTTCTGGCTGGACTGGAAGGACTTGCTACCAGGGACACGGTGACAGGCTCTGCCAGACCTTACAACCAAGTGCCAGTCACACGGGTTGATTGAAATCCAATTGGTAGCAGCCTGAACCATGAATTTTCTAACATGACTGGTTCTTTAGGACCTTGATGCTTTAGTCTGAGTCCAGTCCTTGTAAGAACATCAGTGGCTGCCCTGCTGTGAGTCCAGTGTGAACGTCCTTCCTTCCCCCGCCCCCTACCCCACCCCCGGCTCCCCCCATTAGCACCGGAAAGACATATCTTCCATCTTTCCTACAAAGGAGATACCATGTATTTTTGACACAGCTATTGTCACATCACATCAGCAGAGTGCAGGGTAATTCTCCTTTGTGTGTATGCATGTGTAAGCACGTGCCCGTGAAAGCCAGGAAACAACATCTGTTGGCATTCTTCAGGTACTGTCCACTTTAATTTTTTTCTCAAACAGGTTTTGTCTCTGGCCTGAGGCTCCCACTTAGGTTAAGCTGGTTGGCCAATGAGTCTAAGGGACCCATCTGCCTCCGCCTCCCCAGTGATGGGGGTACAAAAACAGGCTACCGAGTTGGCTTTTCCCCTTGGGTTCTGGGTCTTGAACTCAGAACATCCTCAGGCTCGCATAACAAACACTTTAGTGATGGGGTCATCTCTGCATCCCTCAGAGATGGTACTTTTATACAGATGTCAACTGGAATTCAATGCGAGGGGGCTGATAGGTAGAGACAGACTACCCTGGAGGGCCCTGCCTTGAAACCTGTGACCCACTCTTCCACTTTTCTTGCAAGGTAAAGCAGGAGCAGTGGTGGAGACAACGATCGAGTTAGCCAACACCTCAGGCACTGCCCAGTGCTGCGGGAGAGCCCCCTCCCCATGCCTGACTGATGGAAGTGAGAATCACTAGACTAGACTTTTCACCCGGACAAAAATGTAGATGCTGGGAAAGCCGCCATTGCTAGGAACATGCGTCAAAGGCAAGCTGGTCTTGAGGTTAATTCAGCAGCATTTAACACAGTCTGAAATGCAGGCACTCTGTGGCATGCCCCCACTTTCATACCTCCACAGAAAACGCCAGCATGTCTTTACAAGGACAAGTTCAGCATTGGTTTGCAATATCAAACAAACAAACAAACAATCAAACAAAACAAGAGGGCAGACCTAACATGAGGACATCAACTGATAAACAATGGTTCATCCAAGCTAGGTGAGCTGTTTATTAGTGATTAGTATTACCAGTTTTAAAATGATGGGGTTTTCTTTCAAAAAGTAAACAGCGGGGAACTAGAGAACAAATAAAAGCAAAATAACATAAAACTTCTGTACATTTAAGAAAAAAACCAGGGCTGGAGAGATGGCTCAGTGGTTAAGAGCACTTGACTACTCTTCTAGAGGTCCTGAGTTCAATTCCCCGCAACCACATGGTGGCTCACAACCATCTGCAATGGGATCTGATTGCTTCTTCTGGTGTGCATGAAGACAGGGCACTCATACACAAAATACATAAATAAATAAATCTTTTTTAAAAAAAGAAAAAAAAGAGGAAAAAACAAAACTGCATTCAGAAATATCTTCCTAAAAGCCAGCTTCCAAGAATTAATTTAAAATTTTAAATTACATTTATTAATTTACTTGTGTGTGCCTGCACCATGGCTTACACATGAAGGTCAGAGGACAGCCTGAGTAATCAGTTCACCCCACACGTGTTCCAGGGATCACACGTAGGCTGATTGGCTTGGTGGCAAATACCTTTACCCACGGAGCCATAACTACTCCAAGAATTACTTTAGATTATTCTTTTAGATTTGATTTTTAATGTTTTTTTTTAAATTAGATAGTCATTTTATTTTATGCGTATTTTGCCTGCGTGTACATGTATGTATGTGCACTGCATGCTTGTTTGTTGTGCCTGAGGAGGTCAGAAAATGGTATCAGATCCCCTGGAAATGGAATTATGGATGACAGTGGGCGACCATGAGGCTGCGGGGAACTGACTCTGGTCCTCTGTAAGCGCAACAAGTGCTCTTAACTGCTGAGTCATCTCTTCATCACCTAAAAGGTCTTTTTTAAATAAGTGAATTATGAAAGCTATCTAACAAGTTTCATCTTGAAGTGAAATGGCTGATGTAAACTACTTTGAAAAGAAAAAAAGTCAGTAGTTAGTGACTGTGTTAAAATTTAGCTGTATTAAAATGAGCCGCCATAACCTTTCAAGTTTTGAAAGAAAAAAAAAATTCTACTTTGCAAATGTTCTAACTCCAAATCTTAAGTAAGTTTGCTTCAATGCAGCCTGTCTTTGGACAGCAGAGACCCAGACAGCGTGTTTTAGGCACCAACTTCAATGTTCGAGGCCAGCCTGTGAACCTCGTGAGTGCTCATGAACCTTCCAAAGCCAAGCGACTGGCAACCAGAATCAAAACACAGGGCACAAATGTGTGCTCGGAACACCTATGGAAAGGAAAGAGCATTCCAGGACCTGTCTTCTAGAATTCTAAGTATCTGAGAGTATGACCGAGCACAGAAACAGGACAAGGAATAAAGCAGAATTAAAAGGGTTTCCAGAAACAAGATCAGGTTTTGTTCCATACATACCAAACAGGTGGGAACTTATGAAAGGGTAATTTGAGGTTAGAGGCAAGATTCTATCCTCAGAACGTGCCTGCCACCCAAGGACCAAAATATCAGAAATCCCATCATTAAGCAGTCAATTCTTCAGAATAAACACTGGCCTCCTGTTAAAATGTAAATAATCAAGAAGACCAGGACACAAAATCAATGTTACTTTACCATGTTATTTATCAAATTGTTTTCTCTAAAAGGAGGGAGGGGCAGAAGAGGAGTCGGGTGCTGGAAGTCAGAAAAAGTGGAATGTATGTGTGTAATGTGTGTGTGCACGTGCAAGTGCATACCCGCAGATGTGTAAATGTGCACTGCGAATGTGAGGACTCTGGGCAGAAAAATCACCGCAGTCTAACCTCACTAGTGACTCAGTTTCTTTCCTGGGATCGGTCTTGACCGGAAGCACTTTCAACTGTAATCTTTTTAAGAATTTGGCAGCTCAAACTCGGTCGGGGCACTTGTGGAGATCATGGATTCGCGCAGCCAGTGAAAGTAACTAAAGTGAGCCAAGCACAAAGAGAAGCTCTCTGCGTGTATGCTTCTACTTAACCCAGAAAGACGAAATGAAAAGCACACTAGCAACCTGTCCCAGGAAAGCCGGGGCTCAGGGATGGCAAGTAATCCCGCACGGTCACGAGGCTGCTGGCAGCCACGCCTGAGGAGACTCCGACTTGGTGTTTCATCAGGACGCAAGGCTGTCTCCCGCAAAGAACATGAAGTAAGTTGGTCACAACTCAGTGTTTATACCCATGAGGCATTCGCATTCCCCAAAGGTCACCACTGCCTTTAGATGCATCCTTTCCTCAGTAGATATATTTGTTAATATTTATGTATACATAAAAAATTATAAATACATATATGTAAATATATACATTAAAATAAAATATGTAAAGGGTAAAAGTAACTCCTTTCTCATGGTGCCTACTCTGTCTTCCTTACCAGAATGAGTCCTCTTTAAATATAGAACTTGATCATGGGACCGGAACATACTGGTGACCCTCCCCAGCCAGTCCTCCCTCCTCTTACTCAGGGTTACCGTGGCAAAGGAAGCCCACTGACAATGCACCATGTAATTCACATCTCAGTGACTTCAGGGAAATAAAACTTCATGCCCCCACAGAATTCAGGACACCAGTGAGCTGTTAGGCCACTCTTGTCTGATCTTCATAGAAAGCAAGTAACTTGTCTGTCAGGTTTGAGTTCAGATACTCTCATAAACACACTGACTAGATGCCAAGCCTTCTCCTTGTGACAACACGCCTGTGCAAGTGGGAACGTGCCTGGCTGTGACAGCGACCTGAATCAACGGCAGACTGTGAGTGGCTAATTTCTTCCCTCGGCTTCTTTTCTTCAGGTACACACAGACATCTCAAACATGAGCGGCTTATCACCTCAGCCCTGAGAGACACGAGGCCCTGGGTCAGGGAACAGTTCTGCCATCCCCAGCTGAATGACTCTGGGAAGATTTTTAAGGTCTCTGCTAAGTCTCCACACACAACCACTGCTGCCCTTAGAGCTTCAGGGTGCCGTGATGTCCTTCCCCCATCCTTGCTCTTGCTCCTGAGACTCACCATATAACAGATTATCTGCGTGTAGGTGCTTGTCTTTGGTTCCGGAGTCACAGATGGCACCCAGCTACACAATTCCCAGCTACATGGAACCCAGGCTAACGCACAGCTATCTGTACCCCCGCCCAAGAAGCAAACACAGGAACAAATGAAGCTGTCCAATGGTGCTATGAAATACAATGTGAGAGTTAATCATTGTTGCCAACTTGACAGATCACCCAGGAAAGAAACCTCCTGGTATCTATGGTTGGGTTTAACTGATGGGGAAGGCCCATTGTGAAAATGGTACTATCACACAGGCTGGGGTTCGGATCCCACCTCCCTAAAAGGAGAATGTAAGTGGAATGTCAGTATTTGTCTCTGTTCCTGACTGTGGATGCAATGGGACCAGCCACCTCCCAACACCTTTGCCACCATAATGAACTGGATGGTCAAACTGTGAGCCGAAGAAACCTTTCCTTCCTTCAATTGCCCTTTTCAGCTATGTTGTCACAGCAAAAAGAAATTAATAAGCATGACTAGGAGCACAGGAAAATAAGTGTAAGAGGAGAAAACAAATTAGCATAGAAAATGTATACTTCCGTAACCAACGGTATGGTGTGCCGATGTCTTCTTCTCCTCCTCCTCCTATTTGTTTTGTTTTGCTTTTTGTTGTTGTTGTTGTTGTTGTTTGGTTTTTTGAGACAGGGTTTCTCTGTGTAGCCTTGGCTGTCCTAGACTCACTTTGAGACCAGGCTGGCCTCGAACTCACAGTGATCCTCCTGCCTCAGTCTCCCTAGTGCTGGGATTAAAGGCATGCGCCACTACCGCCCGGCTTCTTTGTTGTTTCTTTTCCTTCTCCTTCTTCTTCTTCTCTTCTTTTTTCGAGACAGGGTTTCTCTGTGTAGCCCTGGCTGTGCTGGAACTCTCTCTGTGTAGACCAGACTGGCCTCGAACTCAGAGATTCATCTGCCTCTACCTCTCCAGTGCTGGGATTAAAGGTGTGTGCCAAGCTAGGCATGGCGGCCCACGCCCATAATCCCAGCACTTGGGAGGCAGAGGCAGGTGGATTTCTGTGAGCTCAAGGCCAGCCTGGTCTACAAAGCAAGTCCAGGACAGCCAAGGCTACACAGAGAAACCCTGTCTCGGAAAAGAACAAAAACAAAACAAAACAACAAAAAGCATGTGCCACCACTGCCCAGCACTAAGCTGTCTTGAAACAGCCTCTGTGCCTCCAATTTCTTATTGTGACAAAATGCAGATAAAACTCATTATCCTCCCTGTTTTCAAATGTATGGTGTCCAAGCCATTTTCACTATGCCACCATCACCTTCCACCTCCTGGACCCCTTCATCTTCCTATCCTAAAACCACAGCCACTGACCTGACTCTCCATTCTCTTCTCTCCTTGGTCCCTGAGGACCATTTTACTTTTAGTGTCTATCTATGGTCTCTCACTGAGGACTCTAACTGGGATTGTGCAGTGTTTTCCTTTTAGGATTAGCTTTTTCACTTAGCACAATGCCCATGGGCTTCTTCCATGTTGTCTCACGTATCAGCATGTCCTTCCTTAAGGTTGAATAACAGCCACTGTTTATGTGTAACATTTTATTTACTTTCTTGTTTGTGGACTGATCCCTTAGTTGTTTCCCACTTCAACTTAAATTTTCTTCCATTGTATTTTATGTATATGGATGTTTTGCCTGTGTGCAATGTCTATGATGCATGCATACAGTGTCTAAGGAGGCAAGAAGAGACCATCAGGGATATATATGAGCCTGAAGTTACAGACACTGGTAGTCCCTATATGGGTGCTAGGAATTAAACTTGGGTCCTCTAGAAGAATAGTCAGTGCTCTTAACTGATGAGCCATCTTTCTGGCCACTTTGGCGTTTGTAAACAATGCTGCTATGGGCATGGGCTAACAAGTATTGATTTAAGTTGCTGCTTTCAACTCCCTTTAGGACACTTGAGAAAATCTCTCTTCTCTTCTCTTCTCTTCTCTTCTCTTCTCTTCTCTTCTCTTCTCTTCTCTCTCTTCTCTCTCTCTCTCTCTCTCTCTCTCCTCTCTCTCTCTCTCTCTCCACCGCTCTCTTTCTCTCTCCTCTCGTCTCTCGTCCTCTCCTCACCGCTCCTCTCTCTCTCTCTCTCTCTCTCTCTCTCTCTCTCTCTGTGTGTGTGTGTGTGTGTGTGTGTAGGAGGGTTTGATGTGGGAGGGCTCAGCTCACTGAGGGCAGTGCTAGCCTGGACAGATGGGTCCTGGGATGTATAAGGAACCAGGCTGATGTTTCACTGGGAGGGCTGGGTAGGGAGTTCATTTACATTTCCCTATTAGTGATACTGTCTTTGCATGTGTCCACCAGCCATTTGCTTGTCTATTGGAGAAATACCTATTCAAATCCTTTGCCCATTTCTAAATTTGTCTGTGGTGGAATGTTAGCAGTTAGTTCTGTATACATTCTGTTTATTACTCCTTTACAGACATATGGTTGGCAAATACTTTTCCACTTTGTAGGGATGCCTTTTGACAGTATCTTCTGAAGTGCAGATTTAATTTTGTCATGAAATTAAATTTTATGTCAGCATACTTTGTGTGGTGTACAAGGGTCATTGTCAAATTTTACATCACAAAACTTCTGCCTTATACTTTCTTCTGAGATTTCTATAATTGTGCTATACACTGTTTCTGACCCATCCGAAATTAACATCTGTATACTGTTAGGTAAAGATCCAACTCCATTTTTTTATGTAGTGTCGGGTTTCCCCAGAGCCACTTCCTCAACATTCTCCTTTGCAGGTTCCTAGGACTCTTGCCAAAATTTACATGTCTCTTTCTCTCTCTTATGTACATACGTAGACATATATATGATATAATGATATATTACATATTATATATGTGTGTGTGTCGTATACATATATATATATATATATATATATATATATATATATATATATATATACATATATGCCTACACACGGTTGAGTAGTAGTTTTCAAACAGGCTGACACTAGGCATAGTATGAACAACATCTCCAGCTCACTATACGGATTTCCCTCTCTGGCTTCACAGCAGCCGCATATTGTTAACAGGATTTTTTTTTTTTTTTTTAAAGCATTTGCCTCCATTCCCTGGAGACAAGCTTTTGGCTTGATAAACAAAACAAGTGGCTTACACTCAAAAGCTCACTTGAATGGATATAACAGTCCTGATTTACTCCAATAGGTCTGGAGAGGGTGTAATTTGTTATGGACCAGTTAATGCTGTAACAACTGCTTTTCCAAACCGGACAGTGATTCATGAAAATGAGCACTCAGGACTCTCTGCAGCATAAACCCTCACAGCCTCAGGCAAGCGCTGATAGGAATGTTGTACAAGCCACGGGCGACAGAGGTATGCGGAAGGTGCAATTAGAGCAGTATTTAACCTAATCTATTGCTCATCAGAAAATGCTTAGCGTGGAATCAGACACAGGGCTGACAAGGAGCACAGGCCGCTTAACTGTCCCCTCCGGCGATCACTCTCTCAGCCCCTGAGTGTGGCAAATTAAAACAACCACGCATTGACTTTTTGCTTCTGTAAACATTAAAGGGTGATTGACGGTGACATCAGACTGCAACCAGACAGGCTTTTACGCCGCCCCTCTCTGCTTATCTGCTCGAGTTCCTCAGCAGCATTCCTGAGGGACTGGGAGGAAAGCGGGCTCTCTCACAAGCTCACCTAGAGAGGAAGCACCCTACCTGGTCCCTGCATGGTTTCAGAGGACTCTTTTTTTTTTTTTTTTTTTTATTTTTTTATTTTTTTATTTTTTGAGACAGGGTTTCTCTATGTAGCCTTGGCTGTCCTGGACTCGCTTTGTAGACTAGGCTGGCCTCGAACTCACAGCGATCCACCTGCCTCTGCCTCCCGAGTGCTGGGATTAAAGGCCACCACGCCCGGCTTATTTATTTATTAATATGTACACAGTTCTCTGCCTGCATGTGCACCTGCAGGTCAGAAGAGGGTGTCAGATTCCATTACAGACGGTTATGAGCCACCATGTGGTTGCTGGGACTTGAACTCAGGACCTCAGGAATAGCAGTCAGTGCTCTTAACTTCTAAGCTATCTCTCCAGCTCCCTTAGAGCGATGTTTTTTTTTTTTTTTTTTTTTGGTTTTTTCGAGACAGGGTTTCTCTGTGTAGCCTTGGCCATCCTGGACTCACTTTGTAGACCAGGCTGGCCTCGAACTCACAGCGATCCGCCTGCCTCTGCCTCCCGAGTGCTGGGATTAAAGGCATGCGCCACCACGCCCGGCTTCAGAGGACTCTTGAAAACAGGGTTTTAAGCAAATTACTATCTGCCACTTTCAAACAGAATAATAGACTTCCTGTTAGAAAATCTGAAAGTCAGTGTCTTCTATGCATCCTGCTATACATCTGCTATACATCCTGAAGGGAAGGACTCCTTCCTTTAGCTATCCGTCGCCTTTACCTCCCACTGTAGGCAGTGGGAGAAAGACAGTTGGGGTAGCTGGCAGAGAGAGACCAGGCGACACGTGGAACAGACAATCAAGAAGATACCCAGCAGGGGCAGTTCTCTGTTTCAGAGACATTCACTGCCCACAGTGATGCTGGGAACACCAGGTAGCCACACAGTAAAGAATGCAGGTAGACAGTTACCTAGACACCGTATGAGCCAGTATCAACTCCAAGTGGATTAAATACCTGCTGCAAAAACAGAAGGGCTAAGACTAGAAAACTCCTAATGAAAGGACAGAGAAAAGTTTCACGCCCTGGATTGCACAACTCTCAGAGGTGGCATCAAAAGCACGGGTGACGGATGAAGGTGAAACAAACTGCGTTTTATCAAAATGTAAAATACCTCTTTTTGGCATCAAGACACAAATAACAGAAGAGTGTAGCAGCAGCCCACAGGATAGGAGAACACACGTCAATCATGTATCCAAGAGTGATGAATGCCACTTTCGCAACCTTGGCTTTAATGGCTGCAATCCTTGCCAAGTCCCCAAGGCTAATGTGCTGCCCCAAGGCTACAAGGCAAGTTTTCCACCGTGGGCAAGCATTCATTCTTGGACTGAGATCAACCACATTTTACGTTAGTCACTCACCTTCCATCCATTTAAGAGAGGAAAAAAAGTGCATCACAGATGAGGGCGAAGGATCAGTCAGTGTTTGTCAGCACCCACTCAATGCATCTGTCAGTAACACCTGCTCGGCCGACGGGATATTTGAATAAGGTCTGCTGTTCCCACAAAAGTTAAGGCTTTTTAGATGGTATTTGTTCAATGTGTGATACTTGTGTTCACGCCTTTGTCTCTGCTTTAAACTCTGAGTTATTCTTTCTGTCAATATAAAAGTCCCAAAGTGCTATTTAATGGGACACTCTCTGATGATAGAAAAATTCCACAACCTACCTGAGACTGAAACAATTTCTCTTCCCCCCCTTTCTCCCCTACCCCCCACTCCACACAACAAATGTATTTGGCTTGTAGTTCAGGAGACTGAGAAGATGAAGATCATGGTACAGACATGGGCAAGGGCCTCATGCCATGCCACCCTAGGGCAGAGGCAGAGGAGCAATTGCACCAAACTATCGGAGGACAGGAAAGGGTTCCTCCAGAGATAATTAACCCACTTCTACGATGAGAGCCCATTCTTTGCTGAATTAAGAAGTGGCCTAATCGAGTCTTAATTCTGTGACAGTGGGATGAAGTGCCAACCTGAGTTTTCTAGAGACATTCGAGCCTCAGCATGCTCGTACCAGTTGTCATTTGTTTTCTCTTTAGCAATCTGCCCACCTCTAAGACAGGGTCAATAACTGTCACTCTACCTATCTGTAGTGTTACAAACCGATATTTGTACCCAATTTCTGACACTGACATGCTAAAATCCTTGGAATACCCTGAGAGATAACTGCAGTGTGTGTGTGTGGGGGGGGGTCTTTGTTATTCTGATGAGGTGACTCTTGGTGATCTCCCACCTTCAGGGTGGTGACTCATTACCAGAAAGAGCAAGCCCCTAATACAAGCTTGGAACTTAGAGGCCTGGAGGTGGAATTTGTTCTCCAACCCCAAGGCCACTGCCCGTCCTGGCTCTTTGATTCAGCACTCTTGAGTAGAATCCTTTCTAGAAACACAACAGTAGACAGAGCAACTTCCAAGTTCTATAAGTTGTTTGGCAAACTGCTGAGCCTAACCTAACCTGAGGGTGTAGGAACCCCCAAATCTGTGATCAGCCAGATAGAAATGTACCCAGCATAACCTGCACACTTGACTCACAGCTGGAGTGGGAAATAGGGCACACTTGGGGGCTCTCCTTAGCCTATGGAGTCTGGGTGACTTCCCAGAGCGTCAGTTCTTGCTTGCACTGTGCTGAATTACAGTGCATCCCACTGGTGTCAGAAGAAAAAAAAGTCTCTCCCAACTGTAAGATCGATGTTAGGATTCGACAAAACGAGCTTGTCTAAGCGTTGCCCTAAATTGACATTAGCTCATTCGTGAGTGCCAATCCTAAATTTACTGTGTAGCTTCTGTCCTGGCTCATGACTCCTAGAAGCACCGCATCACCTTCTTAATCACATTCGGATGTAGAGCGGCCCGAATCCCTAAGACACTTACCAGGTGAAGGCTCGCACCTGCTGCAGTATACCCCAGGGAAGCTGTTTAGAGCAGAGGGACAGAATTTTTCCCCCTGAATTCAGATATTTCAAAAGGAATCCAAATCACAAGGCTGGGAAACTCAAAAACAAGGAGACAATCTGGAAAGACAGGGTCTCTGGGACTGAAATACGACCGTTAAAGTGCCAGGTCCCTGGACACTCCTTTGGTCCTGGGAACCTGGCCACAGACAGGGGCCTGATATTGTCTGGACATGTCAAAATGAGGGAGGATAACACCCACAGGAGGCAGGAAGCAGGGCACAGACCCATGGACACATCAAATCTTCCTATTCCCCAAGAACCTTATCAGAAAGAAGAGACGCATGGATACACGCAACCCTCCAACCCTGCTGTGAGCTGACTGTCCCCTTCTTCCTCCAAGGCTGCTGGTGCCCTGGCCTCCAATAGAGGCAAGCAGAGGAAAGGACTTTAGGGACACGGCCAGTGTTAAGTGAAGTCATGGTATGGGGGACTACCGTCCCTGTACGAAGTCAAACCAGAACTAGCTCGCTCTGTCTGTCTGTCTGTCTGTCTGTCTATCTGTGTCTGTCTGTCTGTCTGTCTGTCTGTCTGTCTCTCTCTCTCTCTCTGAGAACACAGACAATAACATCCCAAGGACAGAGGCCAAACCAGAAACCAACCCCAATATCAAGTTATCTTGGACTTCTGGCTTCCAGAGAGGAAGCCATTGGTCTGTGGTATTTAGTTATGGTGTCCTGGGCAGAAACAATATAATCTGGACCAACTACAGTCCATACACACCACATTCCTGTTTCTGGTAGCAGGCTCTGGTCACTGCACACACTCAGATGTTTGTTTGGCTGGGTCCTGCAATAGTTTTCAATTCCAGATGTAATGAAATCCTTTCACAGATTGCGGCGTCACTTGCCCATAAAAAGAGATGAAGCTTCAACAAGTACCACCTTATAGATGAGCTCTGAAAACATACTTAAGTAGTCAGAAGCCTAAGACCAAATATTTTCAGGTTCCATACGTATAAAATATCCAGGTTAGGGTTTAACTTAGGGTAGTGCATTTGTGAAACATACCAAGGAGCCTTGAGTTTCTTCCCCAGCAATGTAGGAAATAGGGGAAAGAAGTCCACAACAGGGAAATGATTATGGACAGGGGCGGGAGGGGAGGGAAATGGAGTGTGGCTGCTAACGGCTGTGGGGCCCCTTTCCAGAATGGTGCGAAGGTTTTGGAACTAGACAGTGGCGGTGGTTGCGCAACTTTGCCAATATATTAAAAACCACTGAATCGAACAGCTTAAAAGGGTGAACTTTATGGAATGTGAAATATATCTTAGTAAAGCTCTTATAAACAAACTAATAAATCAAGCCCCAGCCCCCTCGACAGCCACACAAGTAACAGAAACAAAGCATGTCTGGGGACGACTGTACGTTGTCGGCACAAGTGTGCCTGGAACCCTGGCTTCTCTAGCTGGAGGGAAAAAACGAAAACCAACTGGTCCTAAGGCTCACGGAGACCATGGCCAAGCCTAGAGTGAGAGCAGGACCACAGGCACAGGCTATACTCAGTCCCACACCCTACAGAGGCAACGTTGCTGAGTGTCCTTAAGGGTCTACTAGCATCCAGAGACCACTGTGGCCCTCTTCTAGGGCACATGCTAGGCATACAAACACTCAGATGATGCTCAGTGAACTTATCTTTCTTTTCTTTCTTTCTTTTCTTTTTTTTTTTTTTTTTCAAGACAGGGTTTCTCTGTGCAGCCCTGGTTGTCCTGGACCATACTCTGGCCTCCAATTCAAGAGATTCGCCTGCCTCTGCCTCCCAAGTGTTAGGATTACAGGTGAGTGGCACCACCACCTAACCCGAATTTACTTTTCTAATCATTGAGGTGAGGCAACTGTTTTCCGATTACAGAAGAAGACACTGAAGAACTGGCTCAGCAGGATGACTTCATGAGAGGGCCAGAATGTGCTGCTACGCTCATGTCTGACCTATGAAAAACAAAGAAACATGATCCTCTTCACCTTCCTGGGCCCGCTTGAGAATTACGTAATCAGCAATACAGTTAGGATGTTTGAAGATGAACAACCATCTGGAAACTTACAGAGAAATACCCAAAATGGCTTCAGTCCAATATGGAACTTGGCCCAAGCCACATCAGCGCCACCTCCTGGCCACTTTGAAGCCCAAGGTCATCTTAGTTTGCCTCTCCTAGGATGATTCAGACAACAGTGTGTACAGAAGTTACCAGAGGCAAAAGCATGAGGTGGCAGGTTAAGTTTAAAATTTACAGACAATAAATCATTTTTAGTCTAATAAAATATTTAGAAAATGATTACAATTCGTATTTTTTCTATTGTTTGAGATCAAAACTAACTGGGTGATTATTTTCCCTCAAAATCCATGGGAAGTGATGCCACCTGTAGGCCCAACCGCCTAAGCAGGAAATGACATTGGAGAATTTAAGGCCAGTCTCTCTCCTCCACAGGAAGCTGAGGGCTCCTTTAAGCTCCAAGAGGCCAGCACCTTAAGCTGCAGGGTTTTCCTGAAGTTTCTTTAGAAAGATGGACAGTCAGTCTTAAGCACGAAGACTTTACAAATAGAGTAATTAACCCAAAAAGACAAAGGGTGTGGCCGGGAGAGCTTTGCTTAGCTCTTTGTTTAAAGAGTGTGTGGAGTTAACCTGGACTCCAAGCAGGGTTTACCTAAGTGGGCAAAGACCACAAATAGTTCTAACATCCTCCTGTGAAAAACACAGAATTTTAAAATATGTGTGCTAAGCAGATGATCAGGGGACTTCAGGGGCTGCTGTTATCTCTGAATATTATTTTTTTATGGAGCTCATTTTTAATATTGGCGCTTTTAGGGTGGATGTAAATAAACCCAGTCTCTCAATAAATTCAGCCTGTCTTTTATTTCACAGATTTAAGATAAAACAACATAAATCTCTTATTTGGGAACAGCATCTCTCAAAATAGCAGAGGCATCCTTGGGATTTTGATACCCACTAAAAAAATGATAAATAAGGAAGTGACTTCAGAGACGTCTCCGGGTGTACATCAGTGTAGCGCTCAATGACGGGTGCAATCAGCCTGCAGGACCTTCTTCTGGCTCTCATACTGATGGGGACATTACAGTGGACAGGAACAGTGCCACAAGGAAAGGATCCTTGTTTATATTTGAGAAGATGGTAAACACGGTCATTTTACACAGGAAGATCTTCAGTGAATCGACCGTAGCTCCGCTCCCGCCCACCCCACCCCCCGAACCCCCAAAGATTCCATCTATGCCAGTGAACAACCGTTTGGAAGGTACATAAAATCTGGTCACCATTCTTTACACCTGAAACCCATTTGGAAGCTGACCTCGGCACATATTGTATATCCTGTGTATATGTGCAGGATGGGGAAGTATATGCCTATATATAAATATAAATACATCTAAAGCTAACTTTCAGTGTTCAGAAAACAAAAGCTATCCCCATATAACAGCCAAATTCTAACATAACTCAATTTGGACACCTCATCTGGTGTGCACTGCACTCATTCCCAGTGTAAACCCCACTGCGCCGGGCAATGATATACTGTAATGTCACATCGCAATCTGGATTTACTATAAAGGGCCGCTGACGAGCTCCAGAGCAGTAAACATTGCGGCGAGGTGTATTTCACAGTGAGCTGGTTTTTATGAAGAACACTTCACCGCCCAGGCACGGCACCCGGGTGATGGATAGTGAAAGATGCATGACAAGCTTCATCATTGTTTGTAAATCTTAACTGTTCCTGCTCGCTAACTCTGCAGGCAATTTTCAAAGACAGCAGCCGACAGAAGGACAGCACAGCTTTCCTGAAGGTTATTCAAGTTGTACTTAGCCTGGGCCAATGCCTCCGAAGAGCCGGCCCCGGGGAAAATAAACTCCTGAGTTACTCCTCGCTATGCTGGATACACCGAGAGGCCCAGCAGATTCAAGTCAGACACAAATGAAGAAGTCTATCTGCTCTAACCTGGGTGGCCACAGCCACACTCAAGTGAGTCGGAGGCTGCAGCTTCCGGGCTTTGAAAACAAAAGTCAAGGGGTGAGTGTTGGCACAGGCAAACTTGATGTGTGCTGTGCCCTAAGTGGGAAACTCCCAAGAGAAACATGAAGATGTCGAAAGTTACCCTACTAGAGCCACCAAAGGCCACTGAGAGGGTGAAAATGGTATGGTTCTAAAAAAAATTACCTGGGACGGCCAGTGAGATACACCTCAGTGAGTGACTGTACTTGCTGGGTTCTGTTTTGGGGACCCTCATGGTGAAAGCCCTATCACTTGTCCATGTACACCATGAATTCACATGTACACATGTACACAACACACATGAAACACACATGACACTCGAAATAAATGTAATTAAAAACAAACTCTTATCTGGAATGATATTGGACTACCATTGCTCATGTTAAATAGAAACAAAAACAAGCATTATATCACATAGAATAATAAACTGGCTACTTCTTAGCTTAGAGCCAAAGGGAAAAATGACTATTTAGAAAGTAGCAGGTGGTGTTTCTATCTCTAATTATTTATCATTTCTAAGATAACTAGGTACCTAATCTTTCAATACCTGTCCTCATCAAATACGAACCATACTTGACTCTTTGCTGTTAAATAAGACAGTTTTAAGTGGCTTTACTGTGTTTGTCGAGAGAACGACCTCACCTGACCCACTGGCAGGTTTCACGCTGTTACTAAAGATGTGTGCTGGGAGGTGACAGAAGGATCCCTCCAGATGACGCCTGTGCTACAGGACCGTCTTTTGACATTCTACCACAATAGCAACAGGAATGCTACTGTCGCCCCATCTAAGTACCTTCCCAGCACAGCCATCATCTCTCTGAACACATTTCCAACACTGACATATCAGACCACTTGGTCAGGAAGGCTTCAGAAAGACTATGTCCTAACCGGGCGGTGGTGGCGCACGCCTTTAATCCCAGCACTTGGGAAGCAGAGGCAGGTGGATCGCTGTGAGTTTGAGGTCAGCCTGGTCTACAAAGCGAGTCCAGGACAGCCAAGGATAACACAGAGAAACCCTGTCTCGGAAAAAGGAAGGAAGGAAGGAAGGAAGGAAGGAAGGAAGGAAGGAAGGAAGGAAGGAAGGCAGGCAGGCAGGCAGACCATGTCCTCACCACACCTCAAACGCCCACACCCGG
Source organism: Acomys russatus (assembly GCF_903995435.1). Classification (NCBI taxonomy): domain Eukaryota; kingdom Metazoa; phylum Chordata; class Mammalia; order Rodentia; family Muridae; genus Acomys; species Acomys russatus. The sequence continues at coordinate 45,420,894 of NC_067141.1, read as the reverse complement.
CATGTGGAAACCTGGGCCCCTCTCTTCTTCCTTGCCTCTCACCACTGTCTCTGCCTCACTGCCCTCATCTGTCACACAGTGGTAATAATAACTGAATAAGTTGTACCAGTAAAGTTGCTATAACAATAAGTTGTACAGGCGACTGTTGTAAGACACTGCTGAAGTAGTAGAAACACAAGAACAAGAAGGGAAGGGAAGGAAAAACAGGGAGCAGCCAGGGAAAGTGTTTCCAAGGTGAGCATGGATCCTCACCCTTACTTTTAAACACTAGGCTTGAAGGAAGGCACGGAACCCTGCCAGCTCCCCTCTGGTAAGTGGGAATACTGGTTTAAGGCCTCCTCCGAGTCTCCTACCGGATCGTCCTTCATCAAACCAGGCTGCACTCCATACTTACACAGACCTAACATTTCACTGGGCACTTCAACTCTTAGGTTGGTGAGATGAGAACTGAAATAATCTGAGAATGGGCTTCTTACTCATTCAGGAAAACAACACGAATCCTGAAAGCCCCGCCCCCCCCCCATGAGAACACATCCTCCCAAGTCATTCCTGCTCTGCGTGGAGATGGCTGATCTCCTGCCTTGCAATGAGAGAGTCTGACCTCCAGACATAGGTCCCTGGGAAGCACTCGCCATTACTAGGTGACAGCCTGGTGGTGGCTTTGTTAAACATTGCCGTTTTACACAGAGGATATGCTGGGGGCCACCTGCTCTCAATCTTATCCAGACTGCCGTTGCTAGGTCTGCATTTCATGGTGAAGGAAAAAGGACCAGAATAAAAACAGCTCTGCTTGTCACCCAGAGCACATCAACTGGTCTCTGCTGTGCTTTATATTCTTTCGGAGTTGCTGATCCCTCGCAGTCTCTTCCTCTTGGTCTGCTTTTCGTTTGTTGAGAAATGCCAATGTGCTTTATTCCCAAATCAAAATGACTACCATCTGTGAATGCTCAAAATGTGGACACGCTATCCCCCTTATTCAGCAGAACAAGGTCTTTTTTGAACCCCCCAGTACACGATATGCATATTCTCAGGTCCAACAGGACCCCTCGGCCTAAAACTAAGCCCTCCTTTATGAAAGCAATACTTTCATTTGTACGGTTCACTGCTCAGAGCCCGTTGATATAGACAGGTGTAAAGGCAGGGTGGTGGCTTCTGAGCCACCAGGAATGTGACTCGGGGGGAGTCAATGTGGATGGTCCTGTCCCAGGCTTGTGCACAGCTCTTTATGGGTCCACATGTGAAGACAAGTAAACCGCTGTTACTGACTCCAGCTTCCCAGCTCTAAGATACCATATGAGCACTGCAGTGGTGGGCCAGAGACTGCGGGGCTCCAGTCTTTTCTAGGCACTAGCTTCTGGGATCTGTGTCACTAAATGCTCACTTCTCTTCAAGGCAAGGGTTGACAGTTAAGAGGTCACATGAGAAAGATTCAGTTATCAGTCCAGCACTCTTTTCTTTGAAATGTGGCAAACGTGCTATTTCTGATGGTGACAAGTTTAAATTAAGGTCAACGTCTTCTGTTTTGGTTTTCTGAGACAGGATTTCTCTGTGTAGCCTTGGCCATCCTGGAACTCATTCTATAACTCAGAGATCTGCCTGCCTCTGCCTCTCGAGTGCTGGGATTAGAGGCATGCGCCGCCACCACCTGACATATTCCTAAGCTCTTAATACCTCAGTCTTTTCATGTTTCAAATGACGGTGACTGGCACTTGAGTCTTGTGCCCACTTTCCACAGAACTGAGCCAGACTGACACATCTCCAGAACATTCTTCTCCACAACAAGAACTGCCAACGACATGAGCACTAACCTTGCAGGAACACCTGCCCTTCCGTTGAGCTCTTGACACTGGATCCCCATCCGAACCTCACAACTTCGCGTGCAGCCTCTCGGAGCACCCCACCCACACTATCGATAGCAGAGCTGAGCTTCTTCACACCGGACACCCCCAAAACCTCACAACGTCCTTGTGACCTCACAGTGCCCCTCTCCACCCTCCACAGCAGGAAAGCAGGCCAAAGTCTGGGGGAAAGGACTGCTGTTGCTGAGGCTGCGCAGCTGCTGACTCAAACACCCCCTTCCCCACTTTAACTAAGCAGCCTATTCTTAGCCACTTACCACGGAAGGCCACTCACCCCACAGAGAAGGCACCCATGACAAAGAAATCTGAGGGTGCTTCCAAATGGTAGCGAAACCTCCATGCTCCCACCTGCCGAATCAGGAGGTGCAGCTAAGAAACAAAGCACAACTCCACCACACCACACTAAACACGTCACAGGTGACAGCGCTACGTGGCCATTCCGCCTACAGCCTAACAGTGTGGAGGAAAGGCATCCAGTGGCACAGAATGCGAAGGAGTCTGAGAAACCATGTCTGGTGTCTGCGCTGAGATGATCACAGAAGGTGACCGAAATCTTTCAAGTGTCCTTGGTCTTTCTAAACCTCACTGCAGGCGCTAATCTGCCATCTAGGAACTTTTACTCAGGAAAGCAACAGGTAGAAAAAGGCACCTGTATGCAAGGGGGCACAGTAAAGAAACTGCCAACATGACTACTCCACTCCATGATGTGGATGGAGTTTTTATTACAGTACGAGAGCAGAGAGTCAAGGAAGCAGACTGGACATGGCCAGGGCTAAGCAAGCGGGAGAGAGCAGAGGAGACAGCAAGAGATAGAATAGAGTGTAGTGAGAGACTAAGAGGGAAGGAAGGAGGGAGGGAGGGAGGGAGGGACTGAGAGATGAATGAGTGAATGTATCTTGAGAACAGGCAGGTTACAAGAATGAGTGGTAAGAGAGGAGAAGGAGGAGGAGGAGGAGGAGGAGGAGCGCTCGCATGACTTTGAAATGAAAAATGGGTAATTGTGATACTAAGGGAGCCTAGAGGCCATCATGGGCTTTGGCATGCTGACAGAAGCCAGAGGTAGCCATGTGTCCCTTCTTCCAGGCTAGTGAAATGACTCCTTTTGGCAGACAAGAGCCAGTTTCACAAGTTCCCGAGGAATGCCTGCATTTACCTAACAGCAGAAATCCTCCTATAATCCAGGATGAGCTCATTTCTGGACAGACAAGACCTTTAAGACTCCCTAACCCTACCCACCTATAGCCACATGTACACCTGACACAGAAACGAGGATCTACACTTTATTTACTTGGAGTTCCTAATCTACTTTGATTAGATACCTTTACAGTATAATAAAGATGAATTATGAGAGCCCATAACTGGGAAAAGTGGAAAAACAAGTTAGTGTTGGTTAGGATATGGGGGAACGGGAGCCTCCATATAATGGTGAGAATTGAAGATGGGATAGCTACTGTGAGAACGGGTTAATGTGCCCCCAAAAATGAAATGTAAAACTCCCACAGGACCTAGCAATTCCACATTGGATGGTTAGGATAGTGTCTACATTAAAGGCCTGGTCTCCAGGGTGGCATTATTGGTAGGTGGTGGAACTTGAGGTTGCAGAGCCTCAAGGTGCAGGTCTGTAATCTTTCTACAAGGCAAGAAGACAACATATTCAACAAAGCCTGGCTGGACTACTCAATGGATTCAAGGCTAGCCTGGGCTACCTATTAAAACCCTGTAGCAAAAAGGATAAAAGAGAGCTGTACAGTGCTAGCCCGGCATGTGCCAGAGCTGAGGTTCAATACCCAGTCAAAGAATGGCAGTAGTCCAATGCCCATCAAAGGATGAAGAAACAACATATGATACGTTCACACCCCACGATATTGTTCGGCCATAAAAATGAATGAAGTACTGATTCATGCTAAAATGTGAAGGAACCATGAAAACAAAAGGTTAAGAGAGAAAACCAGACATAAAGGGCTATGGGTCACCCACTCCATTTGCATAGGGGACTCTGGAGGCAGAAAGCAGACTAGTGGGTACTAGGGCCTCAAGAAAGCTCTCAGCTACCCACGCATCACTTCAGGATGGGGGAGGGGTCTGCTCAGACCTTTTCCACAAAGAAGAACAACAGAAGCAAGGTGGCAGGAGAGAAATCTTGACACTCCCCTCCCCCCCACACACACCCCCACTCCCAACATTGACTCTCACGTTGCCATCCCTTGCAAATCCAGAGAAAAACAGAAAGCTCACCCCCATTGGTTTAGATACTAAGTTTAGCTGGGGATAACGGTACATACCTGCAATTCTAGCTGCTCCTGAAGCAGGAATCTCACCAGTTTGAAGCTACCCTGATTTACACTGCAAGTTTAAGTCCAGCCTGAGCAATTTAGTGGGACACTATTGCAAAATAAAACCTTTTTAAAGGCCTGGAGCTATAGCTCCGCAGTACAGCATTTACCTAGCGTCCAAGGGTTTCCTTCCCTAGCTTGGACAAAGAGAGGGAATAAGTTATGCTTATCCTATATATAAATATTCGTAATGGACAAATTCATACTCAAATAAAAACTTTTTAAAAAAAAACACTCAGTCCACTTACAACACTGTTCTTTCAAGTCACTTAGAATCCCGTTTGGACTAGCTGGTAAGACACTTAGTAACCATAATGTACTTAACTCATCAATCAACCAAAAGAACTCAAGTGCCACTGCAGGGCTAGGCAGAACTAGTGGCCAGCCAGCCATCGCCAACTTCTCCATGGCTAAAATGATGTCCCCATCCCTACACACCACATCCTGCCACTGTCTCAGACCCTTAGGCCCATTTTCCAAAAGGGCCTAGCCTGCTCCAGAGCACAAAAGAGGACCTGGACCCCACATGCATCCTGGTTCCCCAGTCAACCCCTCCCAGCTTTCCTCTGCTCACTCCAAACACCTCGGCATCAGAAAACCACACACCTTTCACCCACTAGCTAGGTTTTCTTTTTCTTTCTCCATAACAATCCAGGTTAACAATAGTGAGATTGAACCACAGTTCCTCTTCCCCACAATTTGAGCTTCTGACTAGTTATCAGTGAGTAAGAGTATCCCAGTAAGGCCGCCAGGAAAAGTAAGCAATTCTCTGCTTAGCAATGCTCTGCCATGAGCACAATGCTGCCGCCCTGTTTTCAGGGACAGCTACCTTTTCTTGTGGGTACCAACTCCCCCCCCCCAACTTCAGCTGTCTAGTGCTCCTCTGTAAGTTTATTCCTCTCTGCTCCAGTAAGATGCCCCTCATACTTCTGTCTTACTGCCCTGCTCTGAATCAACACCTTTGTCTCAAGAAGGCCAGTGCTTGTAAAGATATTCTGGAATAAACAGCTTAGGTGATTTCCTCCTCTAAGTGGAATTTTGCTTCTAGTTTTCTATAGGAAGACAAGTCTCTTTGGCTGCTTCATCCCCAAACTGTCTGTATACAGGTTTTGTTTGACAGCAAAAGTCAGGACCCTGATTGTTGAGGCTTGTGTTCCCTGATGGAGCAAGCTCACTTAAAAATAGACAGAATTCTTCATTCTTCCACCCACTCACTCAACCAACATTGTAGCAGATTTAAATGGTGGCAGCAGCAGTGCACACCTTTAATCCCAGCATTTAGGAGGCAGAGGCAGGTGGATCTTTTAGTTAATGGCCAGCCTAGTCTACAGAGTGAGTTTCAGGACAGCCATGGCTACACACACACACACACAGGAATGTGACATGTGCACTCTCTCTTCTTAAGGAGCACATTGGCCAGATTATACACAGATCTCAAAGGCAGTGCCACAGGGAATAGGGATATTTATGAAAGAGGTGGGGCACAGTCTACTCTAAGCATGCAATCCCTTGAAGCCATGTCCAGGTCAAAGGCAAGAGCCAGCTCCACAAAGTCCTCTGACCTTCACATCCACTTTGTAGCCTCCTCCCACCCCGTGCACCAAACAGATCATGAGTGAATGAAAGAACGAACACAGAAACTTTTCCGCTATAGTCACATTATTTAGAAAATTAACATCTTCTATTTAGTACAAGGTAAGCCCAAATGTCTGTATTAGTGGCTCTCAACCTGTGGGTAACGACCATTGGGGGTTGAACTACCCTTTCACAGGGATCACCCAAAACCACTGGAAAATACAGATATTTACATTATGACTCATAACAGCAGCAAAATTACAGTTATGAAGTAGCAACAAAAACAATGCTATGGTTGGGGACCACCAAAACATGAGGAACTGTAGCAGTAAAGGGCAGCAGCATTAGAAAGGTTGAGAGTCACTGGTCTACATCAATCACTTCCGGGTCACTCAGGATTGCCCTAATGGATACTTCTGGCCTCCACGATTTGCTTCTAACTTTCCTAAGCCAAAAGATGACGCTTAAGTATAAATAACTTTAAAACCAAACTCTGGAAACTCAAGTAGGAAAGCCCTGCCTATCGACTTAGTGCTAGGGAGAAGGTTAAAGCTGAAGCTGAGGGAATGTGTATTTCAAAGGGCTTCGCTTCATTAAACAGTCGTTTTTTATTTCAGCCATATCTGAGTTATTTGCATTGCTACTGCAGAAGCCCAAGTCTACTGTATTAAAAAACGTTTTACTGTGTTATTTTATTCCATCCCTCCCCTACCCCCGACACACACAGATGAATGCACTTTCATTTTAAAAGCAAGACTCTTTGGGAAACAATTATACCACATAGAGACATTCCCTTCAGTGTCCCTAGGCACTGGGGCATCTTCCCAAAGCCTTTGCTCAGCATCAGCAAAGCTCCCTGGAGTTTCATCCCCAGCAATAGGAAAACAGTGTGCCTTGTATTTCATACTGTTCCTTAAGAAAAATAACATTTTGGGGGATGAAGAGATGGCTCCTCAGTTAAGGGCACTGCCTGCTCTTCCAGAGGACCCAAGTTTGACCTACAGAATCTACGTGGTAGCTGAAAACCATCCACAACTCTAGTTCCAAGGGATCTGATGCTCTCTTCTCGCCTCTTCAGGCACCAGGCACATACACATCCATGCAGGCGAAGCACAAACATGAATTTTTCTTAATTAAAAAATAGAAGCAAATAATATTTTTAGGAGTGGAAGTACATCGTTACCCCAAGCACTCAGAAAGGAGGAAAATTATATTAAGAATAAAACAACTCAAAATCTCATGTCTGGTACTGGGGGTTTCATTAGCTGGTTTTTGGCTCCTAGAGGGAGTGTCAGCCCAGATGAGAAAGAGCCATTAAAGCTACACTGAATTATATGTAGTGAGTTGGATTGGGAGGGCTGCTTTGTTTTGTTTTTTAGTTTATAGTATGATTCTTTGTGGCTTCCCCCCCTAGTTTTCCATGTTGTTATTTTACTCACCTCCCACCCTCTCTCCTCTTCCATAAGATTTCTCCTTTTCCCCTGTACAAATACATAAATGCATGCGATAACAACTAATGTTAAAAAAAAAAAGCCATGAATTTGAAGAAGACCAGGGAAGGTAGAGTATGTGGGAAGGTTTGGAGTGAGGAATTGGAAGGGAGAAATGTAATTAAAATACAGTCTCTAAACTAAACAAAAAGACACTTTGAAAGAAAAAAAAATGAATCTATTAAAAAAAAAAAAGAAAAGAATAGAACCAAGTAAAACCAATTCATAGTTGAATTCTTTACAGGATGGTCATCTGTTTTCTATAGAGAACACACTCCCCAGAGTGCTATGGATGCTACCTGAGGAGAAGAGAAATTATCATCCTCATCTGTCTATGGACCCTCGGGGCTGCATTAATGACCTGCCTAGTAAGACAGTCCCAATTAGTGCAATAGTGGCATAAGTATTACATGAGTAACCAATCACTTTCTGATGGGATTTAAAGCCCGTACCACAAAAGAGGACCCATACTTGACACTGTCAACAAGGCCAAGAACCTATGGATAGATAGAACACGGTCCCTGGAGGACAACCTACTACTACTATTCTATTAAATCAACACAGTATTAAAACAACTCCTAATGACTTACTGCGATACTGTAAATCAACGCATCCCTCAACCCTCATCAGATACGCCTCTTTTTGCAGTAGATGGTAACTACTACTGAGACCCACAACTAGTCACCATGAAAAAAGAGATTTTCATTTTCAATCCTATATAAAACATTTATTTCACATCAAGGATTTAGTTTTCCTCAAAGCTCAGGAGTCTATGTGGAAGAGCTGGGGGTGGAGGGTGACTTGAAACAGTACTTTCCAGATAGTAGAGAGCAGTTCCACATGTGAACACACATGCACAAGACCCATGCAAGATCACGCCAGCAAAATCCCAGCTCTGAAGAAGGGGAAGGGGGAGGCCACACACAAAGCCCTACCCCTAGCCAGAAAGCTATTGGTATTTGATTCTTACACGGAGAAGGAAAGTTAAGCATTCTTTAAAGATGTGTTGACAAGTTTATCACCCACACTCCAGGGCGGGTCATGACACAAACTGGATTCACAAGCACAAACGTGAGAGGGGAGTGAGGAAGGAAGAAATCGGGTGTATATGAAAGTGGGAGATCTGGGAGTTGTGTGATATTCTCAGAGAATTAAAAAAAAAAAAAAAATCCCCAAAGCTCCTATGAGCCAAGCCGGCAGAGAGCTGCTGCGCCTCTGCTGGGTACCACACCCCAACCCCAGACGCCCACTCCAGAACTTACCGCTGGCTTTGGCTTCTGAGTAGGAGGGGCCTTCTTCAAAGGTAAAGATCTGAGACATGCTCTGGCCCAGGTAGGAGGAAGGCCCATAGTATGAATGCATCCGGTACTGGGAGCTCACTGGGTGGCGGCTCTCTGAGGTCTTCATCTGCTTAAGAAAAAGTAAAGAACACCTTTGTTGTGGTTTGAATATGGGATGTCCCCAACAGGATCATGTGTCGAAGGTCTGGTCCCCATCCGATGGCACTCACTTGAGATGGCACCAAACTGGAGGAGGTAGGCTACTGGGGGAACAGACTTTAGAGAATACCTCGTCTTTTCTGTCTGTCTCTCAGTGTCTGTCTGTCTGTCTTTTCTTCCTGTGCACCACAAGAGACTTTGTTTGCTCTGTTACGCACTCCATACCTCAACTTCGGCACATTTCAGAAACCGTGCACCCTATATATTGAGGTCTCTCGCTTAAACCCAGATTTGCCATTTCAGTTTCTCCAACTGGCCAGCTTGCTCCAGGGATCTCATCTCCACTTCCTGCAGTGGGTCCTCAGGACCGCCCCACATGTATGCAGATGCTGGGCATCTGAGCTCCCATCCCCCTGCTTGCATGGCAAGCACTTTACCCACTGAGATCCGGAGGAGGGGGTTCTTGATTCTGCAAGGGCCTCAGCAGCCAAGAACTCCATCACTCCCCCACTCTAAAGCTGCAGACTGCACAGGAGTCAGTTACACAGTCTGAAAGCGAGCACTAGAGTAACAGTGAGGGGCCAACTTCAAGCACAGATGCCCATGTGGAAAATGGGCTCCTTGCCCTGAGTCCTGAGTTAGTCACATCTCCCTCAGGCTTGACAATATCTGTAAGTTGGTTCTCCTAGCAAAACAGTTTTCAATATTCCCTTTGTTCAAAGTAATAGGACTTGAGCCTGCAAGCTCTGCAAAATGCAGCAATTTTTCTTTTGCTGTGGAAGTATATACAAATATTGAAATGGTGAAATTCACTATGACTTCCTAACAACAATCAGGAAGCAATCTGCTATAGATGGCCAAATAGTAACTGCTTCAGGGTTTGCCATGGCATCTCTAGGTAACAGTAAATGAATGGGCATGCTGTGTCCCAATAAAACTTTATTTATAAATATGTGTACCAGTTCTCAACCTTGGCTCTCGCTGGAATAAAGAAAGGAGCTGATACCTTGGTTCCACCCCTAGAAAATCTGACTCAACTGGTCTGGGATGTGGCCTGGACCCTGAGTCTTTCCAAAGCTCTCTAGGTAATTCAAGCATGTCACCAAGACTGACTTAATACTCTTAAATTACCACTATATATCCACACACCAGAGAAAAACAAGATCCTATGTTTTAAAAGATCAAGTCTGGGGCTGGAGAGATGGCTCTGTGGTTAAGAGCACTTGCTGCTCTTCCAGAGGTCCTGAGTTCAATTCCCAGGAACCACATGGTGGCTCACAACAATCTCTAATGAGATCTGGTGTCCTCTTCTGGCCTGCAGGCACACATGCAAACAGAACACTCATATACATAAAATAAATAAATAAATCTTTAAAAGAAAAAAAAAAAAAAAAAGACTGGAGAGATGGCTTAGCGGTTAAGAACACTGTCTGCTCTTCCAGAGGTCCTGAGTTCAATTCCCAGCAACCACATGGTGGCTCACAACCATCTATAATGTGATCTGATGCCCTCTTCTGGCATGCAGGTGTATGTACATGTAGGCAGAGCACTGTATATGTAATAATAAATAAACAAATCTTTAAAAAAAAAATCAAATCTGACAAGTAAATTGGTCAGCTGCTGCCATCCCAGGATGTACACTTCCCAGAATGTTTTGCTGCCCTCCCAGGACGTACACTTCCCAGAAAGCTAATGCAGACAAATGGCATCCTTTCAAATACTCACTGGAAAATAAATACTGCTTCAAAACACACATGTGCTTATTGTCTCCCATTTAATCCTTTATCTTTTTAGAAAGTATCAAAAACTGTGACTACTTAGAACTTGGAATTGAGTTGCTTGTATTCAGTTACTTGGTTTCTCCCAATGCATCCTTGAGACCATAACAGAAGAGTTCCAGCAAAGGGGGGGGGGGGCATACAAAGGGCCAAATTCCACTTGGGGCTATTAAAATGTGCATTTATTGAGGTCAATAACCACTTCAGCTCTACATCCACCTCCAAGAATAATGCATAAGGGCTGGAGAAATGGCTCAACCATTAGAGGCCAAACTCACAAGCAAAAATGCAAGACTCCTGCAAATAACCATCTACTCACAAGCCCACACAGGAGGAAGCTTTGTGTTTCTAAGGATGCAGAGATCTCTAAAACACCAAGTTCAACCTGAGTTGATGTTCACTGGAGAAGGCCTGGGAATAACTCCAGCTCACTTCCTGCTCCCTTCTAGCTTTAGATAGACAGACAAATGAATAGATACCTAACACAATCCTGCTACTCTGGGATTAGACAAGATGGGTGGATAATGAGGCCTTTGAAATTAATTTGATCTAAAATCAGTAGTTTCAACTGGGGACAATCATGTCCCAAGGGGGAGATTTGATATCTAGAATCATGTTCAATTGTCACCATCTGGGAGCAGAAAGGGTTGCTACTGGCATCTGAAGATAAAGGCCAGGGGCATTGCTATGGTCCCACAAGGCTCATGGCAGTGCCCCTGACAATCAAGTATACACCTCAATGTAGAAGCTGAGCCAAGGTTGGGGAACCTGTTTCAAACTAATCTAATACCCTGAAGGCCCTTTCCTCACCCCTGGGTGAAAGAAAACCACAGTGGCAAATGGAGGAACTGTTCAGTTACGTTAGTGGGTGGTACTACTTTTACACACACACACACACACACACACACACACACACACATACACTGTTATGCAATGCTAACTTGTTTCTTTGAGATTTTATTTTATTTTTGTTTTATAGTAAACAAACCAAGCAAAATCTAAGCATCCTAGATTCCAGTGAATTATGTCTGCTATCATCATTAGCACGTGGTGGCTGGCAAGTAATAATCTTATTAACCGCCCCAGTCTCTGAACCAGAGTGCAACCCACAGACTGGAGCTAGGCAGATAACAAATGAACAGGCAGTTAGTATTAACTCTGTATGAAACCTTGAAGCTTGGGGTTCTGTCTTACTGAACTGTTGAGAAAATGCATGGCAATAAATCTGGAAAAAAAACCCTTTCCATGCGCCCTAACTTATCCTGTCTATGGTAACAGTAATATCCGAGGAAAGCTCAAGACTGTCTGACCTCATCATGTCCTTTTTAAAGCCTCTTGACTTCTACTTGCCTACTGTTGAGTAATACTCCAGGCAGAAGCATTCCATCTTATGGGAAGCTGAACTCTCCTTCCAGGTGAAGGGCTCAAAGGGAGCACTGTCTGACAGCAAGCTAGCCTGGCAGCATCAAGCTGGAGATGCGGGTTAAAGAGAGCAGTGCTCCCAAGGGTCCTTCCTCCCCATACAGGACAACACATTAACTGCAGGATCACGGGGCTCTGATACTCACATGGACTACAACCTTTCAAGTTCCCCAAGTACCATTTGGGGTGTGCCTGTCTGTAGTTTTCTGACCAGTAACACTTTACAGTGAAAGCAAAACGCTTCAGACTGGAGCCTCGGGTCTCCAGGGCACACAGAGTAAAGGTTGGGATTAACATTTGTCGTCCTTGAAATGATTTCTTTGGTTTGCAATGCCTATTCCCAGGTTCACCCAGGCATCCACTTGAGCCCGGAAAGACCTCACCTGTGCAGGGAAAGCCTCATCAGAGAGTCCCATTTGCCCACTGAGGCACGTATTTGGCTCATCCTCAATACTGCATGCTGCCCTCTGCAAAGAATTCTTTCTAACATATAGGCTGAAAGTACCTGGTATTATACACATGTCTCAGAGATACTAAAACAACAGGGTATCAAATGCCAAGTCCTGTGATGCTGGCATAATGTTCCCCTTGGCTGTGACCCAAGGCTCCTTACTGCCTGTCTCCACCTAGTCCTCAAGCCCCTCTACCTATGGTACCTTCCTTGATGTGCTTACGTCATCTTCCCTTATGTGATCACATCACACAGTGAATGACCCAGGAAACAAAAGGAGACAGAGAGAGCAAGGTCTTTGGCAGGGCATGGGTGCCTGGGAGGGAGCCCAAGGGTCCTTCAGAACACTGTGGAAAGGGTGCTGGCCATGAGGACCTCACTCAAGATGCTGAAGAACGCAAGACCTGTTTGTCTTTTTTCAAATATGGAAAGGATGCCCTGCCTCTCCTGAGAGCAGGAGGGAGAGAAAGGAGATTAGCAGACAGCCAATAACCTAAGAATCAGTAAGACATCTAAGCCATCTTCTAATGTAAACTCCAAGCTTACCAAAGCAACAGCAATAGAAAGATGCATGCAAAAACAGGGAAATTCCTGTAGATGGGGCTTTTCCAGTAGAAATGAAGATAGGAGCCTGGGTTTCTCTCAGTGAACTCAAGAAGTGAAATAACAGCCATAGGATGCATGCCGGTAAAGTGGGCAGGTCATGTCGAAACACAGAACCAAAGCAGACTGTGAAAACATTCGGCAACCCTTCCCCCAGGTCTCCAAATCCTGAAGTGCATGGGCAGTGACTCATAAGCCTGGGCTTGCTCAAAGGAACACCCCCCCCCCCCACTATGGGACTTCAGGTTGTATCTGGCTATAAGTGGTCAAGTCTTCACTATAAAAGCAACTCATCTGTGAGTATTTGCTAATTTTTGCAAAAAGAACCCAAATGCACATTTTAACCATGTTGCTCATTGCTCTCACTATCTGCCCTGGTGGCACTGACCTTTCTTAGACTGCACTTTCCAAAAATACAGAACTGCCTGCCGCTCGCCACAGGCCCTGAGATAAGAGAGTCGCCAACCACACACAACTTGGAGGGCTGAAACAGGAGAATCCCTTGAGCCCAGAAGATCCAAGATCAACAAGGCCAGAAAAAAAAAGCAACGCAAAATCTGTGTGCGTAGAGCATGCCCACAATGGGTAAGCACACGGGTGGAACTGCTCTTTGTGAGTGTCTGTGTGCATAAACACCCACGGGTGCACACTTTCTTACTGTGTCTCGGCTAAAGCACCCAAGACACTGATGTTGCTAATCAGGTACAGGGGAGGAATTGCCTTCAAAAACAGGTGCCTGGTTAGAAAAAGCCAAGTGGAATTTAAAATGTTCCCTGGGGCCGGGCATGGTGGTGGCAGTGGGCAGAGGCAGGCCGATCGCTGTGAGTTTGAGGCCAGCCTGGTCTACAAAGCAAGTCCAGGACAGCCAAGGCTACACAAGAGAAACCCTGTCTCAAAAAACCAAAAGAAGCCGGGCGTGGTGGCGCACGCCTTTAATCCCAGCACTTGGGAGGCAGAGGCAGGTGAATCACTGTGAGTTCAAGGCCAGCCTGGTCTACAACGTGAATCCAGGATGGCCAAGGCTACACAGAGAAACCCTGTCTCAAAAAAAAAAAAGAATTTTTAAAACTTTTTAAAATTAAGATAAAAAATAAAGTAAAATGTTCCCTGGAACCTGGTAGACCTTGGTATATTCCAGGGGGCTCACAAAAGAGAGAGGGCTGGTTGTCCGACATGATTATCTACCTAGAACTGGGTTAGGATCTTAATCATCTTTGTAAATTCTACAAAGTCTCTGAATTCAGACAGACCCTTGTACATGTCTTGATTCACAATATGAAATTCTGACAACTGGGTTGAGACAATGGCTCAGCTGACAGAGGCGCATGCTGAGTTTAAGGCCCCACCACCCATAAAAACCACCACAGGAATGGCTACTGGTACACTTGTCACCCCACTGCTGGCAGGGGGTGAGGGTGTGGAGACAGGAGGACTAATGAAACAAGTGCACCTCCAGATAGTGAGAGACCTTGCCCAAGTCAATAAACCACAGTGTGAACAGGGCACCTGACAGCTTCCTCTTGTCCACATGCTTGTGCACACGAACATATGCACCAACGTACATGGGCACAACCCACACATGCACACTCACACAAGAATAATTTTAAAAAATAAACAAATCAAATTCCAATCCTAACTTTTCAACCAAATTCACATAACCAGGCATAAAGGCCAACCTTGATTGCATAAAAAAAACCAATGGGGAAAAAGCACCAGCAAAACAGCTGGAAGAAAAGACAGTTATATCTTTTAAGAACCTGGCTAGTAATTTTCCAGACACAGGGCTTTCCACTCTGCTAACACACCGAATGTCCAATGGCATTGCACAGCAGGCCCTCCAGACTGTGGCAGATGGCAGGGGTGGGGGGATACTCCTCCTCTTAGTACCCAGAGAAAATAGTTTACTGACGATAAGATGCCACCAGTAAGGAAACTTCAGAGCAAAAAAAGTGAAGATTTACTGAAAGATACAAGAGACTAGTCCTGTTATTTCAGTGGGTCCTCGGAACTTAATGATCATCAAAACACAGAAGCACTGTTAGCAATCAAATACCTTGGTTCTACTGTGAGGCACCAGTTAGAGAAGGCAAGGTCAGAAGCAAACTGCCCTGGAGCTCCTGATTCCTGCCCCTGAACCAAGACACCTTCCTAATCTCAATGGTGATACCTGCTTATTTAAAGAGCTACCTGCTGCCACCGCCTTCCAACAACCCAGCGCTTTTGATCGCTTCGCCTCTGCAGCAAGTGAAGGAACTTCATTTCAGAGAGTTTGGCACTGAGAAGAAAAGATGCCAGCAACCGCACGTTTGCGAGCTTTGATTTCCGAGCAAGGCACATCAGAGTCATCCGTCTGTGTTCCCACCATGATGGACAAACTTAATTAACCTTTGCTACTCTGTTCCAACCTACTGTTTTAGACAAAGCTAGTGACCCAGAAACAGTATGTTACCTTCAGAGCCTTCATGGCAGATACCAAGAGATATAGCCCTATCAGCACTATCGGGAAATAAGCCACGGGGCTTAGCTGCTTAAAGAAATATGGATTATCTTCATGTCACACATGAGCTGTCAGAAACATTAGGATACTTTCAGCATAAATCAGCAGTTTGAAGGCTATCTTATGAGAACCGAATATGATAGACGGCCTGTGGGGCAAGGTGAGGCTGTTCAGAGCCACCTCAAAGCAGACACAACGGCACATGTTCACACGCTTTCTCCAACCTGTTTAAAGATTCCAGTGCAGACTAGTGACTCCTAGTAGGCACCCCCAACTCATGAGTGCCGAGAAAAAGCCCACCCCCTCCAAGACCATCACGGCAACAGGCCACATCCAATAAGTTGAAAATAAATGAAAACAGGTTCCCCTCAAGTTCTCATGCACTCTCACACTCTTCCCCCTCACCCCTCCCACCATGTCCCCTCTCCTCCTCCCGCCCTCCTCTCAATATTCAGGCTTGATACACAGACTAAGAAATGCGCTGTGCCCTACAAAGACGACAGAGGCATTCTGGGAAGGAGAAGCCCTCCACAGTAGGCAAAGCCCACTAACATTCCAACTACCCACTGACCAGTGGTGTGATAATGCTGTGTGCATTTGTCTCCCTGGGCCTCAGTTTCCTCAGTGACATGAGGCTAACAAGACTGTGCTGAGGGCTGAGACAGACTATGGGACATGAAATGATATCCACTCATGGTGGACCACCTTCAAGGACCTTGTACAGACTCAGCACATATACGCTTTCCTAGCACATACTTTTAAAATTATTTAAGCATATAAATATTTTCACTGGATATGAAAAGTCTATTGTGAGATGTCTTTACATTTCAGTTTCTTTAAAGCTCAAAAACACAACTCAACATTCAAAATTCTACATTGTTAACACACACACACACACAAACACACACACATGTTCCAGGGCTTCTCCTAGTTTTATATAAATACAAGGCACAGAATTAGGTTATCTGTCTTCTTTCTCTCAGTTGGTAAAAAAGAGAAATGGCCAAAAAGAATATCTGTGCTAAGAAACACAGATGGGAAAAGGTATTTTAAAATGAGGTGCTGAGGCAGCACTGTTTCCTCTGCTTCTCGCTTTCCTTTGAACTGACCCAGGAAGCCGCATACCAAAGGTGACCCTCAGAGGACCCGTGCGACACCAGGAAGAGGGTGTGGAGAAGTGGCCTAGGTGCAAGTAGGAAACGGTGTATCCTCTGTAGGGAGTTTTAAGATCAGGAGACTGACTACATGCCCATCCGCTCCCCCGCTGCCACCATGTGCTGAGGATTCTAAACAACAGGGGTGACAGGATGCCTGCTTCCCCCATCTTACAGCATGGGCTGCCCAGACCTGGTTCTCCAGTGCAGCATCTCTCTTCTCCCAGGAAACCGAGCTCTGACCTCGGTACCTGGAATCATGCTGCCCGCTCATTCTTCCTCAAGTGTTTTTCTGAATGCTGGTACAGCCGGGCACTTGGGAGTGACAATGAATGAAGTTTCTTATCCATGTGTCACAATACATTACAGATGTTTTAGAATGTGTTCCCTTCTTCTCTTGTATGTTCTAATATTACATTAAAAGAAAATTGTTGTTGTTTGGTTTTCTTTTGGGTTTTTTTTTGGTTTTTTTTTTTTTTTTTTTTTTTTTTTTTTTTTTTTTTTTGAGACAGAGTTTCTATGTGGAGCCCTGGCTGTCTTGGACTCACTCTGTAGACCAGGCTGGCCTCGAACTCGCAGAGATCTGCCTGCCTCTGCCTCTCAAGTGCTGAGATTAAAGGCGCGCACCACCGTGCCCGGTTAAAAGAAATTAAAAAACAAAAAACCAAACAAACAAAAACAGGACCAAGCTGTCCCTGCTATGTACTCCTTTGATTGTAGTCTTTATTCATATAATAAGGAACACTTAACATATCATAGAAACCTGAGTCTCAAGTACTTACAATGTTCTGAAAAGCATCTAATTTTATATAAGGTCCATATCCAAAAGGTGAATGTAAGTAGATGAGACTTGGACCACTGGCCCAAGGAAATCAACTCTGAAAACTCTCAACTTCTGTGACCCAGTGGCCACACACTTCCCCAAAGACATACGATGCTGGTGTAGCACACAGCACAGGTAATAAGACAACTTGGCAACAGAGTGCTAACAGAGGTCTTCCAGCCTCCAGTTCAGCAGCTAGTTATTCTAGTGTTCCAGCCCATGACAAGGTGTGCCAGCTCAGTGCAGATCAAACCGAACCACCTAGGAATGGTGACAAGTCTGCAGGCTGGCCCAGCACCTACCCTCTCCCCAAAGGCTTTAGCAGATCTGTTACATGGTGGATGTCCTGGGACGCTCTTAGGATTGTCCAGCCAGGGTGAAAATCAATTCCTTAGGGCGCCAATGGACTTACTCCATCCCTTGAGTCAGGGTTGTCTGCTCTCTATTGCCCTCGGTTTCCCAGAGGCCAGCTCAATTTTCTCCTGGGATCCACTTGGGTTTAGCTAGAGTGTTCTGTAAAAATGGGCATTCCTCAGCCCCGCCTGTCCCTTTCTCCCTTAACCACAGAACAGTAACATCTTTATCCATCCTCAACATCTAAGGTGAATATGAACTAAAAAACATACACCAAAAAAGGAGTTATTTAAAGTATTTAATACTCCCAAAACCAACTAGCTACTAGAAAGCTAAAAAAATAAGCAACTATAAGATTATTAAAATTAATAAATACATAAGATATAAAACAAATACACATGATAGCAATAGAACATAAAATAAAATAAATCCCTCGTCTTTAAGAAACCAAATAATGGTGGCTAAGTCTAATATCTCCCAAATAGAAACTGTGCCTGTTTGCCTAAGGAAAGAAATTGTCTTTCTAAGATTGTCCCGATTTTTAAAAAATATTTAAAATTGCACATAGCTTTATAAACTCCCCTGTGACTTCGTGTGAATGCTGCTGGTTTCTCTCTGACAAAAAGCCAGTGTCTCCCTCCACGAACAATGGCTGTGGTGATGTGAATTAGATGTTCCCCATTAAGGCTTGGGCATTCAGATACTAGGTCCCCAGTCGGTGGGTGGCTGTTCGAAGGGTTGGTAGGTGTGGCCTCCCTGGAGAAAGTCACTGGAGTGGGCTGTAAGGACCAATGCCATTCTTAGCCCTCTGCCTCCACTCTACCATCACAGACCACCCTCTAGAACCACAAGCCCAATTAAATGGCCCTGCACGTGGTATCTTATCACAGCAATAGAAAAGTAACTAAATGCAGTGGCAAATTACCACTTGATTCAAGAAAAAGAAGTGGGTTCTAGAAAAGGAGATGGGACAAGTCAAAGCTGCTGGTGACAACATGGGCCACAGGATGGGCAGGCAGCTCAAACCAACCTTCTCAGCCAGAAAATGGCCTTTTCTTTTCCTTTTCTTTCTTTCTTTCTTCCTTCTTTTTTTTTTTTTTTTTTTTTTTTTTTTTTTTTTTAATATTTACTTATTTTTATGTATATGGGTAGTCTACCTGCATGTACACTTGCATGCCAGAAGAGGGCATCAGATCACATTATAGATGTTTGTGAGCCACCACCATGTGGTTGCTGGCAATTGAACTCAGGACCTCTGGAAGGGCAGACAGTGCTCTTAACCCTGAGCCATCTCTCCAGCCCCCCTTTTTTCTCTTTTTTTTTTTCTACTCCTTGTTATTACTATTTTTTAAATGTAAAAGTATCTAAGATCCAGGTATAGTTGTATATGCCTATAATCCCTGCACTTAGAAGGCTAAGGCAGGAAGATTGACAGTTCAAATTCAAGGCCAGCCTTGGCTATATAGGGACACTCTGTCTTTAATAACATAAATACAAGCCTGGTTTAGTGGTGTACACCTTTAATCCCAGCACCCAGGAGGCAGAGGCAGGCATATCTCTAAGTTCAAGGCCAGCCTGATCTATATAGAGTTCCAGAGAGAATCTGTCTCTCTCTCCCTCTCTCTCATATATATAATTAAAACATTTATTAATATATTATACAAAGTAATATTTTAACATATCTTAAAATACATATTAGAAATACAATAAGACAGATAACACACATATAAAATTATTTAAGGATTGCCGATTGTAACTTTCCCTAGAAACTAGAGTCGATCTAAGATTTGATCACAATTAGCCACACTTCCTGTGGGGCACTGCACAGTGGTGAAGGTAGGGGTATAGCCACCTCCACATGGGCTATGCTTGGAAAGTCACTTCTTTTCACCATACTTTTAACAGGCTGTCTCCGAGCTAAGACATACAAGAAAAGAGGAGCTATGTGGGGCCTTCTCAGGCTGTTGGTTTAAGGCTAGAGAACAGCAGTAGGCAGGCAAGCAGTCACGGGCAGCTTTTTAAATGCCAGGGCTGAACCTCTGGATCTCAGCAGGCCGAGAAGGCCAGAGCAGCACCCCAGGAACACCCAACAAAGGTGCCTTTTTCTGCGCCAAGTCCCATATCCCAGAATCTGTTTCCACTCCTGCCTGCGTCTCGCATCTCAGCTCAAACCAAGGACTATATAGGGGATTCTCAACCTCCCTTCATCTCTTTTCCATATACAGACACAATGTGGAATGATCAAATCAGGGTCATCAGCGTATCTACCCAACACTCTCTCTTCTAGCTGTTTTCAAATATATGAACTAGCCAGGCACAGTGTTATACGCCTATAATCCCAGCACTCTGGAAGGCAGAGACAGGTGAATCTCTGTGAGTTCAAGGCCAGCCTGGTCTTCAAAGTGAGTCCTGGACAGTAGAGGCAACACAGAGAAACCCTGTCCCCCAAAACTGAAGAGCGCGCGCGCACACACACACACACACACATACACACACACACACAAACTATTGTTAACTGCAGTCACCCCATTGTGATTCTTGTCAATTTCACTTGGCAGTCCCTGTGTACGTTTACTTAATACACGAATGAATTCCAGTGAGGTGCACAGTTGTCAGTGGGCAATCGTTATCATGGGATGCCTCAGACGGGGAGACCAAAGTAACCACCAGAGGAATGCAACCCCTAAGGCTGCCACCTGACCACACCCTGACTGCGGTGAGACCCTGAACCCAGACGTCTAGTGGCACAAGCTTGAAAACAGCCAACAAAAGAGCAGCGCCAGCTGTGGGCCCGAAGGAGATCTCAGGCGCGGCTCTTGAGTCCTCCCATATTTATTTCTGCTCACTTGATATGCACCTCTCCCTTGTCAACCAGGTACAACATGTTTATTTAAGAGATAATGTTGCCGTGGAGGAGTGCACAAGGCAATAAACAGCTTTTGCAGGCAATTAAATGCAGAAGTGAAATTGAGCTGCTGGTCAGCAGAAGCAGCCATTCATTGTGAGTTTGTTCCAGTGTCACAAATGTTATTCCTGTTTCACAACAGGACAGGAATCTATGATTGGGCCACAAATCTCTGCGGGCGGGAGACAGACCAGCGGTGATTAAAGCTGTTCTCAGCATGCACGGTGGCGTTCACAGCAGTGCCAGCAGTGCGCTCTGGGATTCCGGAAGGCAGCCCCTCCAGAGCCAAAGCTTGTGCATATATTTTCATGTTCGTTCTCTCTCTCTCTCTCTCTCTCTCTCTCTCTCTCTCTCTCTCTCTCTCTCTCTCTCATCCTCTCGTCTCTCTCTCTCTCTCTCTCTCTCTCTCTCTCTCTCTCTCTCTCTCTCTCTCATATCTCTCTCATAGATTTTGCACTTAGTAGGTACTGAGTCCATCTGTGGCTTGCTTGATTTTACAGATAGGCATGCAGGAGGCCTAACTCCACACAATAGCCAATGGATTTTTAATGCAAAAATGGATGCCCTGTTAGTTTTTATTAAGTCTAGCTTTAAAATATAAGTATAATCTCTGCTACAATACATATCTTCTGGGAACCAAAAGAGGTCTTTGTTTGAAACACATCCATACGGATCCCCAATACACAATAGCACTCAAAGTAGCAAAGAAAGGGGGCAGAGTATAAAAAGGAGACTCCATCCACCCAACAGATAGGAGGAGAGCCTTAAGCAGCAGGGTCCAAAAGGTCAGTGTGAGGACCATTGGCCTCCATACCATTTTGGACAGAGCCTGAGTCATCAAGGGCAGTAGGCAGCAAAGAATAGCACAGGTCCTCCCACGCTGCTGACGGCGCCTCAGAAAAAAAACAACAGAATACTGGGAAACAAGCAGCCACAGGAGAACCCCAACCTTCCAGCTTCTGGGGAGCTGCCCTTAAAAGAAGCAAGGCAACACTCAGAGAGCAGGCTAAGCCTATCTTCCAGAAACAGAGAAGGCGAGGCTGGACACGGAGGCGCTCCAGCTCTGATACGAGCACTTGGGAGACTAAGGCAAGAGGATCACAAACTTGGGCTCGCATAGCGAATTCCAGTCCTGCCTAAGTGAAGCCCTGTCTAAAAATAAAAGTTCAAGTTGACAGAAACTCTCCCATCTAGCCCAGGTTCCTGTTAAAACACTTCTGCAAAGCTATGTGTGCTTGCTTTCTCTCTCCCTTTCCTGTGTGTGTGTGTGTGTGTGTGTGTGTGTGTGTGTGTGTGTGTGTACACATGTGGGTGTACACATGTGCAGACCAGAGGTCAACATTGTATGTCTTCCTCTATCCACTGTCTACCTTATTTTTAAGACAGGGTTTCTCAAAGAACCTGGAGCTCACCCAATTTGGCTAGACTGGCAGGTAGCAAGGCCCAGGAACCCAGCTGATAACCCTCACAATCCCACAAAAGTATTACAGGGGAGTACCACCACTTCTGGGTTTGGTTTTGTTTTAACATGGTGTTGACGGCTGGAGAGATGGCCCATCAGTTAAGAGCACTGGCCGTTCTTCCAAAGGACACAGGCTCAAATCCCAGCACCCACATGGCAATTCACAACTGTCTGTAATTTCAATTGCAGGGTCTCTGACACCTTTACACAGACATACATGGACACAGAACACCAATATAAATTTAAAAAAACAAAAACCAAAAAAACTTAACATGAGTGTTGGGACTCAAGCTTGTACGGCACTTTACCCACTGCCAGGCATGGTGGTTCAGTTCTTTGATCCCAGCACTCCAGAAGTAGAAGCAAGTGGATCTTTGTGAGCTCAAGGTCATCCTGGTCTACATAGCAAGTTCCAAGATGCCCAGGGCTACATAGTAAGGTCCTATCTTAAAAGCAGAACAAAACAAAAATGACAACAAACAATAAAACCTCTTCTGACTACAATGTAAGCCACCTGACCTCTATCACTTCAACACTAGCCAAATGTTTAATGTTTAAGTTACTTAAATGTACCTATTTAACTAATGTGTCTTATGACATATCTTAATGAACGCATGTATGCCATTAGTATGTTTGTCTCTGCTTTGCAATTTTTATTGCCTAAGGGAATCAAAATTCTTCCTCAAAAATATAAAAAGTCATTCCATTCATACTTTGACCCATACATCATAGTGTTTTGTTTTGTTTTGTTTTTTTAAGATTTATTTATTTATTATGTATACAATGTTTGGCCTGCACATGTGCCTGCACTCCAGAAGAGGGCACCAGATCTCATTGTAGATGGTTGTGAGCCACCATGTGGTTGCTGGGAATTGAACTCCTGACCTCTGGAAGAACAGTCAGTGCTCTTAACCTCTGAGCTATCTCTCCAGCCCACATTATAGTGTTTTGCTTTTTTAACAATTAAGTATTTTATTATGAAGTATGCCCGATGTATCTAGCTAAATACATATGAGCAAAGAATTCAATAGATTTAAAAACAGTATGGCCAATGGGAATAACGAGGACGGAAATAAACTCATCAATTATCATCTGCAGTGTTTCTCGGTTTACACGGAACCTCTCAAGCACGCCAACCGTCTCAGTCCAGTACCACACTGCATCACGCACCCACGTGACAGTCAAATGAAAACTGCATAGGCTAAGAAAGCTGCAACTTGGAGGACAAAGTATCTGTTCGCGGTGACATGGCTAAATCGAAAGTTGTAACTGAACATGGGCCTTCCGGGGTGTGACGACACCAGCTCTTTAATGTGAACCCCGTTTCCCCTCAGTCCACAGGCCTGCTCAGCATGGACTCAGGCATCTCTGCACCTCTCTTCAGCAGAACAGGGTGGAGTGAGAACTGCAGGACCAAGTCAGGCCTGCTTGTCACTTGCTGATCTGCACCTGGTATTTTGCAAATTGGCAGCTGATAGCTATGTCAACTCATTTAGATGTAAGGACTCGTTTCCAGTAGAATGACCTTTACAGGCATGACTAAAACATTTCTTAAAGGCCAAGTTGTGTTCACAGTCAGTCATGTGTGGCTTAAGAGGGATCTGCCATATCAGAGTCCCTTTGTTCAGTATTAGGATCATTCTCTCTTACACATACATTGAGAATGTTGCCATCACATTCACAGAAATTTGTTAGGCAGATCCCAAAAGCAACTTCAGATCAGCCAGATACAGTTTGTTTTAGACAGTGGGCCATGGGCTGAGTATCTCAGGAACTTGTGGGAGCTGTACCCTCAGCTACCTAAAACAGCCTATGTCAGCCCTCTTTAAGACACGTGTGCTTCTTTCTGACCTGCATGGGTGAAGAAAAGCAGGAGAGAGTTCCAAGAAGCCAAGAAAATGAAGGGCTTAGGCAAGGACTCTCAGCCCTAAGCAACGAAGGGCCTGAGCATTTATAGGGATTGCAGAGACAGTGTGCCAGTGTGCTCACGGGCGTGCCCAGGGTCCTCAAGGTCATTTCCCAGGGTCCCCTGTAAGGCACAATCTGCAGTCCTGACTTTTGTTGCAGACACTGATGATACACACTTCAGACCCAGACAGATGCAGGTCCAAACCCTGGCTTTTTCCCAGAGTGGGTGTGGGAGCTTGAGAAAGTCATTCCCTTCTCAAATCTCCACGTCCTCACGGTTAGACAGGATATCGTCCATCTCCTACAAAAATAGGCGGGACTAATCACTCAATAAATGACAGTTTTTGTTCCTTGTGTTACTGAAAAGAACAAAATCCACTACAGCCAGCAGGGCTGAAGGACCTACTGCTCCAAACAGCTTGTTCTGTAAGAATATAGCTGAGGCACCTGGGAGGAATTAAATATGGCCCTCCGAGGAGGAAACAGACTCACACGTGAGCTGATGCTTGCTTCCGTGTATCTCCTGGGGCTGGAACAATGATGCCTCTTTCCTATTTAATGGCTTTGTGGGAAGGTGCTAAACAGGTGCCTGAGTCCTGTCTCTCACAAGACTAAGGAAGTTTGCCAGGTTTCCTCCCACTCTGGCTGGCTTGTATGTGTCTGTGAGTGAAGCCTCTTGTAGCGTTTGCCTTCCCCCTTCTGCATGAGAAGGGCGGTGTTACCCTGGTCACAGAAGGAGGTATACAGCCCTCCACCTCACCCACCCCTGCCAGGCCCCAGCAGGATGCTCTCCTGGTGCCTATGTCCCCAAGTTTGAACCAAGATCTCAGGCATGCCTTCTGCTTGGCCTTGGTGGACAAATGAGGCCAACATCACTGTGTCAGACACTAACTGCTATCGCAACAGTTCTGACGAAAGGAAGAGACCATTGGTTTAGAAGATGTGACTACTGTGCAAATGATCTGGAGATGACTGTCTTTCCTTCAGAAAAATACAGTTTTCATTTTCAGCCTTTGGCAACTAGGCTATCAGGTTCACAGACACCGCCCCAGCCTCCCACCCCCACCATGGCCAAAGACTAGACAGACACAGGCCCAGATTACCAACCCGACCCTATTACCAAAAGCTGGGCATGGCCAGAAAGCCCAGACTGCCCAGTAGCAGCTAACAACCCACGGCCTCTGCAGGATGAAATAGAGGGTCTGTTTGTTTAAATTTTTCCTTCTTTCCTTCCTTCCTGCCCGTCCCCCCTCCCCCTTTCTGAGACAGGGTTTCTCTGTGTAGCCCTGGCTGTCCTGGAGCTCACTTTGTAGACCAGGCTGGCCTCAGACTCACAGGGATCCATCTTCCTCTGCCTCCCACGGACTGCGACTAAAGATGTGTACCACTACTGCCTGGCTTGTTTAAGTCTTTAAGATGCTTCTTCTTCCCTTCAGGACGAGAGCTGCCAAGAAGCACCAATTGAAAAGTTTCCTCAAGCCATAAAATCTACTATGCTTGAAAGGCCTGAGGAGGCCCAGGTGGCAGCCCATCAGACTTCCATTATTCTCATAAAACCTCTCAATTCTAATGGCCACACGTTTTAAGTCTCTCTCCAAAAAGCAAGACATGGGGCTAAGGAAACAACCCCAGGAATAAAATGCCTCCCATACAAGTGTGAGGACCAGGCCTTCCAGACCCACATAAATGCCAGGTCAGCATAGCAGCCTGTCCAAAGTCCCATCACAGACAAGGCAGAGACAGGCAATCAATCCCCAGAGCAAGATGGCTGATAAGACTAGCTGAAAACATGAGCTCTGGGTTCAAGAGAGGCACGTACCCAATGTGCATGTGCAACTGCCCACACGGATGTGAATATGTGCAAATACATGCACACAGGCAAATGCACATGTATGGGAAACCGCAGAGGACTGGTCAGACCCCGAGCTCAGCAAGAGAATTCTCAAGGTGGGATGACTCCAGCATTAATAATCCCCTCGATTCAAAAAGAAAAATGAAGAGGCGAAATGAAACAGACTCAATAAGAGGAAAACATCAGGTCACATCATTTAAGACCCACACTTAAGAAACGTAAAGATCACTGGAGGGGGAAAAAAAAAAAAAAAACTCCCTTAACTCTCAGAAGCAGAAAATTACAATGCTGATTTGCCAGAGGCTTGTGGGTCGGAAAGTGGAGAGATATAAGTCAAAGTTTCTACTTCAACTTTGAGTAAATTCTGGAAGCGTAATGTACATTGCAGTGGCTGTCCTCAATAATGCTGCATATCCTAAGATGGAATCTCAGGAGTGTGAACACACGTGCATACACACACACACACTCGCATGCACGCACGCGCGCACACACACACACACACACACACACAGGTGGTGCCTTCCTCAGCCTGTGATAAGCAATGCACAAGTATACACACATCAAGACAGCACACTATACAGTATGAATGTATACAACTTGCCAATTAGACCTCAATAAAGCTAAGAAAACAAGAAACGCTGACATCAAAGACCTGCAGTAGCTCCTGGATATATATTACACTGAACTGAAACCAGATCATTGCTGAGAAAGCCTCTTCACATAGCCTCGGCGACCACAGAATCACAGCAGCTTCTGAGGTCTGGTGGTGTGGGTCTAACCTCTCTCCACGTACTCCTAGGGCAAAAGTACACACAGTGGTCTAGCCTCGGAGTGCTGTAGTGCTCACACAATGAATGACCTGGTCCACCCTCAGAAGCAGAACAGCTCCAGACAATGCTCTTTCCCTAATGAAACAAAATATTGTTTTGCTCCAAATGTTGAAAGCTCCTGACTGCACACTATTTTAATAACCTATGCATATCTTGAAAGACTGACCACCATTTCTAAAAACCACGCACCTACGTTACTGGGCCATCCCAACGGAACCCCATTCCCTTTCTTACCCTTTCTGCCATGCAAACACACACATCATTAATACTTTCAGTGTAAAAATTTTTCACGAGATGACTAGCACCCAGGAAGCTACACCTAACAGATTCTAAACTGCCCCAAAAGTAGGGCAGGCTGAAGGAAGTGAGGCCTCAGATACATTTAACTCCGGCCAGTTAGGTTAATTCTGCAAAATGGCAATGTGAGAAAAACTAAGGCCAAAAATGAACCCAGATACATGCATAATCCCTGTAGCCGAGCTCCAGAGTTAAGAGGCATTATAAACAGATGGGAAGAAAAGACAATGTGCTTTTTTTTCCCCACACACATCATACTGTGATTACATGTGTGCTGAACTGA
Source organism: Acomys russatus (assembly GCF_903995435.1). Classification (NCBI taxonomy): domain Eukaryota; kingdom Metazoa; phylum Chordata; class Mammalia; order Rodentia; family Muridae; genus Acomys; species Acomys russatus. The sequence continues at coordinate 45,393,579 of NC_067141.1, read as the reverse complement.
GCATGTGCATGGCACATGTGTACATTTACATGCGTGTGTTTTGCATGTCCCACTGACTCTGGGTCATACCTGCCACTGGTTTCCAGTCTGAGCAGGCACATAAGGTGCTGGGAGACTCCGCAGGCTGTTCTTCACTGGGGATCCCCCAAGGGGATTTCCAACATCCCCAGAGGAGGATTCAGCAGACAAGGCCATGGAGTACTGCGGGTAGTTGTACAGGTTGTTGTAGTAAGGAAACAGAGATGGCTGGTGGTAAAAGCTGCTGTAGTAGGCGGGGTCTGACACCAGGTCAGGTGTGTTCTCCACATGCCCTCTGCTGGAGACAGCGGGAATATCCTGGATGACCATGCGTCCCTCTAAAAGAAGAGAGAGAGAAAATAATAATTAGACAGCATAAGATGTAATGTAGGGGGTCCACACATCTTGTCCTCCAAACCTTGGCCATGCCTCGCTTTCATCCTCAAGATAAGCAAACAATCTGGAAACGCAAGGGATAAATCATCCGCTGCTTCTTCAGCCACAAGGGGAGGGCTCCAAGCCTGGCTCCACGCTGGTGACACAGCTGAAAGACCCCTGGCCAGGTTGGATTTTGGGGGGTGGGGGGAGACCAAATCACATAAAGCCCGACAGTGCAATCTCAACCCAGATACCCCACTCAACTGTCAAGAAACTGGAGAGCCAATCCTGTTAGCCTGTCTAAGAATTCTTACCACGTGATAAGGTTCATGTCCCCCTGGAAACTCATAAGGGGTTGAGTTTGAGCACACTCTGTTTCTTTTACTTCCTTCCATGGTAAATAGGATACTGTAGTCTTTAGAATGGGCCAGAGCATGGACCAGAGCCTAGGGCAGGAGCAGACCAACTTGATCTGCAAAATACAGCTAGCAGTACTATTTTGAAGCCTTGTGGACCAGCCAATCAACACTGTGTTGCAATAGAGCTTTTTTCATGTAATTACAAATGGTAACTAGCCAGCCCATTGTAGTCATCGGGATCTGCCAGGACCCTAGATATTCAGGTGACACACGAGGTGCTGATTCTGCAGCTGGAGTAGAGGAGAGTTTCAACCATATCCTGCCAAAAGTCTAAACAAACTCCTCTGGCCTCTATTCAATGGATAGTATTTACTAAACAAGGTCCTAAGAGATCAGCCAGCCCCTGAACTGGCCCCAAGCATCCCCTGTACTGTCTACAGGGGTCCTGGATTATAGGATGAAAGCTTCAGTGGGGTTTCCAATCATACCACTGCCCGGTATCACTGTAACACCCATAAACTACTATGGAAATTCAAAGAAAGAGAAAAATAACTTGCAATCTACAGAAGAACATTTGAACGAAAATAACCTATCTGAGCCACACCCTGGAAAAGGAAGGAGAAAGCTGAGGAGCTGAGGGGAGATAGGGCTGACAGGTGACCTAGGCCCTGGGTTCAACCCTTGGGGGGCATGGGGTGAGAAGGATAAAAAGCCAGCGACAAAGAGATAAGGACAGGAAGATAGAATGGCAGATGAGGAATCAGGCAGAGGAACTGGATAAAAGCAGGGACAGACTGGGCTGAAAGGCAAGCCGGAGGAGAACCCAGGAAGCCTTTACCTAGTTCTCAAGATACGATGTGATAGGAACCAGGGAAGATTTCTGAGCTGGAAGGTTAGCAAAGCTGTGTTATGGGCGCATCACCTAACAGAATTTTTTGGGAAAAGTGAAGGAGAGATGAGAAAGACCAAATAGGGAGCAACCCTGACCACATTACACTACAAATGTAAGGATGTGTGAGGCATGGAAATGAACCCAAAACAACAAGTGGGGACTGCAGAGATGGCCCGTGGGTTATGAGCACCTGCTGTTCTTGAGGAGGACCTGGGTTCAGTTCCCAGCACCCACATGGCAGCTCACAACAACCTGGAACCTCCAGTTCCAGAGGATCCAACGCCCTCTTCTGGCCTCTGCTGGCACCAGGCACACAAATGGTGCACATAAATACTAGGAGCCTCTCACATATATACATTAAAAAAAAACAGCCTGTTGGCATAATCAGTAATTTTTGAAGAAAAAAATGAAAAATACTTTAGAAAAGTATGCCCAATAACCCAGCATCACACAGGTTTTTAACAGTGAAGAATGTTGCTTGTGCAGGATAGAGTCTGATGCCAACTGAGTAGTGGTAGTTTTGTCAATAGGCAAGAATGTTGAAGTTACAAAAAAAAAAATCAGTAATTTTTGGTATCTAATCCTTTTGTTTTCAGTGTTGGATCCTTTATTCCTTATCTGCTTAACAAAAGCAACATAAGCCTCTCAAAAAAAAATGACAAACCATGCAGACATCTGAAACAAACAAAGGTCAAATGAAGTTGTGAGTCTTCCAGCCCTAAGTATTGGCAGGTCGCTTCCCACGCAGTCTCAGGCCCTGAGGGAATGCACGTTAAGTGCTTACACCCACCTCTGGGGTGGAAACCCCCAGAGACACCTTAGCACCAGCAGCACCTCAAAAGCCAGTTCCTCACCAAAGCCAGCAAAGCAGGGCAGCTGGCAAAGGAGGAGCTCAAGACTCAAAGCAATCAGCATCTAGGATGGACACTGGATGCACACTATCTGAACCTCTGTCACACAACTCCGTCAGCTCCTTCCATCAGCCTCAGTTTACCAAGGAACAAAATGACAGTGATAATGTTCAAGGTAACAAGAAAAATGGCTTCAATAAACAGTATCGAAAAACCTCAATTTTAAAACGTTAGGTCAAGACACAACGTGCTTTCCTGTGGCTGCTTGCCAATAGTTAATCATGCCACCATTTCCCCCACTTAACCCAAAGTTGTTTCGTTTTGTTTTGTTTTGTTTCAAGTTATTCTGTGCTTTAGCGGTAAATAGAAATGTATGTTGGGAAAGCTCAGTGTCATGGCAAGATTTAAATAACTAAGCCCCATGAGCTTTGCAAGAGCACCTGCCCAGAAATTTTACACACAGAATCACTACATGCCCTGAGTTAAGTTTTTTTTAGTATCTATATAAAAACCATCAACTTTTTAAGCATGCATGCGTGTGTGCGTGCACACGTGTGTTGCCAGAACCTGAACCCAGGGTCTTAGCATATGCTGAGCAGGTACAGCACCACGAGGTTGCACCTCCAGTTGAGAATTCCCTGTTTTAATGTTCCCAACTGAAACTTGGTCAATGTTGAACACAACTCCATGGCTCCCAGCTTTAATGAACATGTTCTGCTGCATGAAAAACCCCAGGGCTGGCAAAAATCAGCACCCAAGGAGCAGCATGTCAATTCTAGTGCTTTCGTCTGGTCCCTGAATACAGTGGCAACAGCCCCACCTGGGGATGGGGACACTTAGTGCTGGTCAGAGCTCAATACCGTAACAATACAGTTGTTTAATTTTACTTTTATTCTTTTACAGCTATAGATGATAGATACACAGACAGAAAGATAATCGTAGGTACTGGAAATGGAACCCACAGCCTTGTATATGTCAGATGCTGAGTGACACTGAGTGATAGGCTCAGCCTGAATTTTTGTGCTTGGAGCTCTCTGTGCCACCATAGTAGTGTAGGCACATTCTCCAGGTACCTGTACTGCAGGGGGACGGTTACCAAGGCTGCTAGAAGGATGAGCTAAGATGGTCATGATTTAGGGAGGTGTGGAGAACACTCACAAGGAGGCTAGTGTGAAGAGTCATAAAGAGAGAGAATGTTCCAGGGACACCGACTAGATTGAACAAGGCTTGCAGGCATGGGTAACACTGAGGATCATCAGAGGAAGAAGGACTGATGCTGAGTCCCCCCAAAGAAGGCCTGAGTCTGAGAGTTTCTAAATCTCTTCATGGAACCAACACACACTCTTCACTCTTGTCAGCTTGGGACCAGAAAAGCCATCAGCTTCCCTTCTGAGGCTGGCCTAAGCTGAGATCTCATGCCATATGCTCTCCGGTCTGAGAAGAAACAGCCATAGTAAGCACCTATGATTAGTTTGCCTTTCTGACCTACTACAGCTGTAATTATGGCAGAGTACCCAAGGAGCAACAAAGAAGGGTGTTCTCCCCAACACAGAAAGGTCAGCATCTAACTCAAACCAGGGACAATGTGCATGCCTTTGATCCTAGCACTGGGGCACAAATGGGTGGAGCTCTGAGTTTGAGGACAGCCAGGGAGACATGGTGAATTCCTGTCTCAAAAAAATACAAAAAACAAAAAACCCCAAAGAGCTAAAAAACAAAGTTTTCTATTTGTGTATACATATGTACATATATGCATACAATCAGCTCTCAGAAAGTTGTGGGCTTCGTTCTCAAGAAGAAAGAACAGTAAGAACTAAAAGCTGGCTCTGTAAACCTTACTGAGTGTACCAACACTCACCATACCCTTGGTCTGGCTAGGAATTCCTCCAGACAGTCTCCAAGCCTCGAGTCTATCACGTATGATGGTTCAAATGAAAATGGCCCCCTAGAGGCTCACAGGGAGTGGCACTCTTAAAATGTGTGGCCTTGCTGGAGTAGGCATGGCCTCATTGGAGGTGGGCTTTGACATTTCGGGTGCTCAAGCCAGGCCCAGCGTCACTTTCTTCCTGCTGCCTGCCCACCCAGATGTAGAACTCTCAGACGCCTCTCCAGCACCATGTCTACCTGCGTGTTGCCATGCTCCCCGACATGACGATAACGGACTAAACCTCTTAACTCTAAGCCAGTCCTCCCAACTAAATCCTTTCCTTTAGAAGAGCTGCCGTGGTTGCAGTGTCTCTCTTCACAGCAATGAAACCCTTAGACATCATGGCAAGGTCCTTTAAACTCCACAGCCAATACAACTAATGCAAAGACCAGAGGCACAGAACACAGAAAAAATATCTTAATAAAGCCAGAAACCACTCTGTGTCTTTCTAGAATGAAGACCGTCCACGACTGTTTAATGCTATTAATAACGGACAGCCCGTGGCATCAAGAAGTAAAAGTAGCACTTTTCTTAACCAGTAACCCCTATGGGATCACCTACCTGGTGGTCCTCTGCCATGATGCAAACGCAACAGGAAGTCAGATCTTTCTCTCCATGGCTGGGGACTGAGGCCAGGACCCTGCACTTTAGCCAGAAGCCCATGCTTATTTTTTGAGTGAGGGTCTCATTATGTAACCCACCCTGGCATCAAATCTCTTGACTCTCGTGCCTTTGTCTCTATGTGCCGTGATTACAGAAATGAACCACCAACGCCCAGCAAATCTGATATTTTCAAGTATTGTATGACTACTGGCAGACAGACCTAATCTGCACAAAATATCATCAGAACCAGATCCAGCTGGAAAGGCAGTACAAGACGGACAAGTGGGTGCTGCCACAAATGTTGTGGGCTCCCTGTCTCTGCTATCCGTCTTCAGACATGCGGCTTGTCGACTACCACCTGCCACTCTGACACACACATGCGGCAAGCTACAGGCATCTTCTGAACATCCAATACTCCGACAAGCCTTCACAGTCCTGTTACTTTTTTTTTTTTGTACTAACATATGCAGTGTGAAATATGATCTCGCTCCTTCATGAGAGATCAATACCCACACATGATAAACACCCTTATTGATCTTGGAATGTTATATGCTGGTCTCTGGGCCTACAGCATATTAATAGTAGTTAACCAGTAATTCATTTTAAGGTGGGTGAAGGTTTCCCCTCTCTTCTGTAGTGTCAGGGTTCTCAGCATTGTTGCACTTTGAATCCTCCATATTCAAACTTAAAATGAGACCCACTTCTGCATGTGAATGAGAGACCACAAATAAACCCAAAACATAACCAGTGCCCACTGTAACACCTGATTCACGATGAGAGGTGTCTTTCTTTTTAGATTTAGGATTCCATGCTTTGCAAACGCCTGTGCTTCTCAGCTTCAAAAATCTGTCTTGCCAGGCAGGCAAAACCTTCACCAGAAAATATGGAACCTATGGTTACCTTTCACCAACTAACATGAAATCAGAACTAGGAGGGCGCTGTTTACCTAACAGTCCTTTGAAGATGACTTTCCATGGATCCGGAGAGTGAGACTGGGATGGGTGTTCCTCAATAAAGTGAGAAGGCACACTAGCTATCTAGGGGCTTTTTTGTTTTGTTTTTTGTTTGTTTGTTTTTGTTTTGTTTTGTTTTTTAATTTTTTGTTTTGTCTTTCTAAATCATTTTCAGTATGGCATTCCTGAATCCAAATTAATCAGCTCCTGGAATGTCCCACACTAAGGAACAATTGAGTGATCTAAGCCATGAAGGGTGATAAACAGACAGCTGTTCTTTTAACAGTTTCCTCTGAGACTGAAACATTCCATCCTGCAGAGAAGCTCCTTTAAGCAGGAAGGTAAGCAACTCAACAGCTTCGCAAGTTCCTGAAACTTAGCAGACTCGCTAGACTCCTCCCTGCCACAGTAAGCAATAAAAGCTGAGGCTGAACTTAAGACTCTCAGACACACTGAGCTGCCTGAAAGAGGCTCAGACCAACTGAGGCACCTGGAAAGGACACTCCCCAACCTGTTGAGCTGTCTACAGGCTGTGCAGTGTGCTCCAGCTTCTAGCTTTGTGAGCTGTTGTCCACGCCTGAGTGGGCCTTGGTGGTGCAGCTGTCTCTAAGTCCTTTCTGCTCCTCCATGTAAGCCCTCACTAATATGTCTGTAACCCTCATAAAACCCACTGGTTCACCAAATTAAGCTTTGGTGGTTTCTATACATGGGCCATTGTGGGTTCCTGATGTGGAGTTGAGTAAATGTTTGGTTTTTGGTTTTTCGAGACAGGGTTTCTCTGTGTAGTCACGGCTGTCCTAGACTCACTTTGTAGACCAGGCTGGCCTCGAATTCACAGTGACGCGCCTGCCTCTGTCTCCCAAGGGCTGGGATTAAAGATGTGCGCCACCATTGAGTAAATGTGTGTGTTGTATCTCTCCTCAAAAAGTTTTGTCACACAACATAACTGGTGCAAGAACAGGGACAAGACAGAACTGAAGAGGGGCTGGGGAGGTCCTTGCTGTGAGGAGCAAGGCATGCAACTGAGGCTGAGAACCTACGGGTAACCATCTTCGGAGGAAATCCCATAGAGTTGTCCTGTCCTGTGTCGTGTGAGCTAATGTGCCTTTGTGCTATGACGGTGGTTACATGGTTCTTGTTCAGAGTAGTGGACTTGCAACTAAGGCTGAGCCATCAGAATTAGGAGTGTCTGTGGGATGAATCCCAGGGTGAAAGTCTTTGTCTACACAGTATGGAGTGGCATGCCTGCTTATTGAGTGGAGTCTACCATGTGAATACGGAGATGCCTTGTAAAGGGTTAAAATGTTGAGAGGGAAATGTGCAGTACTGGAGATTAGTGCACAAGGACTGAGACTGTCAACAAGCAGCAGCAGCAGGGATCACTTGGCCTCTGGTGTGTGTGTGTGTGTGTGTGTGTGTGTGTGTGTGTTGATGGCAGCCAGGTAGGAAGCTGTGTAACAGAGCAGTTGCAACAAGTAAGGGAGATGTGGTAGTATCCTCCACGCTAGCCTCTGATTTGGCAAGTAAGATAAACGAGAGGATGAGAGAGAGGTGGTAAAGGAGGAGAAGACATTCCTCAAGTCCAGCCTTTAGTAAAAAAAAAGAGGGAGAAGCTGTAATTCAACATGCAGATGGGGGCCTCACCATGGTCCCTTTCCCAGAGCTAGAGTCATGAGGAAACACTCAGCAAGCGAATTACTGGAATTAGGGACGACTTTTAGACAAGCGGTGAAAGAGCCTGTTGCAGCCAGGCTAGTGAGGCTGTAGGACTTGGATCAGTCCGGAAACTGAGTATGTTTCCCACGCCTCTTTAAGACAGGGGCTTCATAACCTGAGACAGTACGAAGGAGCTCAGTCCCGACACTGACTCAGCAAGGCCATTAGAACCGTTGCTTATCTCCATCTGAGATTCCCCATAAATGCCCGGGAATAGAAAACAGAGGAGGGACTGATGCTATGGGGGGAGGGGAGGAGCTGGGGGTGTGGATGGAGGGTTTAGGGGGCGGAGCTAGGAATAAGAGAAGCTGTGTTTCACCCCCAGTTCCCAGGTCCAGGTAGAACTAACTGTGTTCACAGAGGAGTTAAAGAAAAAGTGGACTCAGCAGGGACCTCAGGGCTGTTATGGAGCCTTAGTAGTAGTCACTGAGCCCTCTGGTGCGGCAAGAATTTATAAAGTAGGAGAGACTTTGGCAGATCTCACAGATAAATACATCTAAGCGGAAATACTTACATATACTTAAAAGAAAGTATTTCTTAGAGTGTTGACGAGTCAGAGGGCACCATGAAGGGTGGGCTGAGGGGCAGTAAGTCACTGAGTGCCGGTAAAGTAGAAAAGAAAACAAACTGGAGGAGATACAAAAAAACTGTAAAGCAGAAAAAAGAGGCCTATCTGGGTTACCCAGAGACAAACGTGGCAGGATTCACGTCAAGCTTGAGTTCCTAAGGAAGAAACTGAGAGTGTGTTAAGGGCCTTCTGGAGGCCCTAAAGCCTAAGGAGCAGTTCCCAGAAGCCACCTGTGATAGAACAGTACAGGGAAGACAATCAAGCCTGTCCCAGGGGTTTGTAATTATCCCCCTAGTCTAAGGACAGTACACGTCCCTACAGCAAAAGATTATGCTAGGGGTGGAGATGGCTTGCCCAGTCAGGAACTCCCCCAATAGCCTGGTATGGCAGGGGGAGAGACAATAGCCACCAGCTACAGCCACCCCATAAATCCAAAGCTACTGTGATCCAGGGAGCCAGCAGGTTGTGTCAGGAGAGGGGTAAGCCATGTTCACCTTTAGCCCTGAGTAGGTCTGAGCAGACCAAGTCAGGCCCACTGAGTTCATGCTAACAATTAATGGGCGTATCGTGCTGTGTAGTTGTTGTGTTTTGTTTGCTGTCAACTTGATACAAGCTAGAATCATCTGGAAAGAGGGCAACACAATTGAGGGAACTGCCTCCATTAGAGTGGCCTGTACACAAGTCCGGGGGGGGCATTTTTTTATTAGTGATTGATGTGGGAGGGTCCAGCTCACTAAGGGCAGTGCCACCCCTGGACTGGTAGTTCTGGAAGGTGTAAGAAAGGAAGCTGAGCAAGCCATGGGGAGCAAGGCAGTAAACAGCATCCCTTTATGGTCTTGGCTTTCGTTCCTTCCTCCAGGTTCCTGTTTGAGCTCATGTTGACATCCCTCACTGATGGCCTGTAATGGGACCCTGTAAGCCAAATAAAGTCTTTCCTCACCAAGCTGTTTTTGTTTTGGTCATTGAGCTGGCTAGCTTTCCATCAGCTTCACACAGGCTAAAGTCATCTGAGAGGAGGGAGGCAATCTCAATTAAGAAGAAAAAAAAAGCCTCCATAAAATTGGGCTGTAGGCAAATCTGAAGGGCGTTTTGTTGTTGTTGTTGTTGTTTTTACATTAGTGATTAATGTGAAAAGACCCAGTCCATTGTGGGTGGGGACACAAGAAAGCAGGCTGAGCAATCATGAGGAGCAAGCCAGTCAGCAGCACCCTCCCGTTCCTCTGCATCAGCTCCTGCCTCCCGGTTCCTGCCTTGTCTGAGTTCCTGTCCCAACTTCCTTCAGTGATGAATAGTGGTGTGGAACTGTAAGTCAATAAATTCCCCAAGTTTCTTTCATCATGGTGTTTCATCACAGTGATTGTAACCCTAACTAACAGTGTCTTATCACAGCAATAGAAGGCTAGCTGAAATACTTGAATTATTAAAGATTATTTAAATTTCTCAGCTTCAGTCTTTATATGGTAATAACAGATATGACCCATGTAAGCAAAGGTTCTTAAGCCTCGCATCAGTAGATTTGACTTCTCCACATCTCAGAAGCCATACCTAACTCCCTGAATAATTGGGTTGGGTATTGTAGGACTATATGGGCATAACTGTACCAAGAGTCTATACTTGTCTACTATGTAGGCTATGGCTCATGGCAAGTGTTCTGAAAATGCTGTTATTGTTACTGTGACCATAACACAGCCATAGCATTCTCTGCTGTGCAGCCAGAAAGCCATCAGACAATTCCTGGCATATGTCCTTGTACCAAGTCTTCCTCATTAGGACACCATAGGAGGCTGGCTTGCACCTGCAGGGCTTCCCAAAGGCAACCCAACTCGGACGGGGCACAAACCTCTCCTCCTGGCCTTCTCAGAGGTCAGACGGTAGCCTTGAGTGCAGTCAGTGTGATATCACTCCCTAAAGCCATAATCAGGAAGCGCGGGAACAATCTGCTTCTCCCACAAGGCAGTCCTGACAGGGCTATTTTAAATGTCAAACATAAATCTGGTGCCAGGAGAGCAACAGCCACTCCCTGTGCACTCTTGGGAACAGGGACGACTGATACTGAGTGGCAGATTCAACCAGGTGGGGCACAGCTCACCATTCCTTCCCTTTCCAAAATCCCACAGCCTCAGCCTCAGCCTCAGCCCCAGCCCCAGCCCCAGCCCCAGCCCCACCCCTCCTCTCCGCTTTTGACTCAAAGCTGCTGCTACAGCGCTTTCCCAAAGACAGAATTTTATTTATATGGGAGTGGGAGGGTGGGGGCTGCTGTTCCAGGGCCAAACTTCCAGCTCACTATAAAGTTAATGTGCTATTCAATGTTCGTTCCAGCCAAGAAGGTGGGGCTGTGTATTTTCTGCCACCCCGGAAGGCCATTATCAGTAATTGCCCATTACAGCACATAATTATTTCTCCTAGCATAGTCTGTGACCTCCAGGTTTGCACACTAGTATAGCAAACCATTTCATCTTAACCAAATTTGTGAAGGGAGCTTTTGATGCATAGGACAACAACGCTGCATTCTAAGGCCACATTAAAGGACAAGTGCACATTACAGGCACACTGAACCACAGCCTAGACTGTTTCAGATATCACCCCAATAGACTTCCCTCACCTCCACAGTTTTACCTCCCCTCAAATAAAAGGAAAATAAAACATAATCAACTCTCCATTATGGGGGAGTTGATAGCCCAAACAGGGAATTATCTCAAGCCCTTTCTACTCCCTTTGCTTTGATTTTGCTGTTTAATTGTGTCTTTAATTGTGCCACCGTTCTATAGCTGTGAAGAGACAGCATGACCAAGGCAACTCTTACAAAGGAGAGCGTGGTGTTTTTGTGGGGCTGCAACAGTGGGAATAAGTTTCTCTCTGACTCTTCTGCCAGCTCTGGGGACTCTTTTCCTCCTATTGGGTTGCACTGCCCAGCCTTGCTATGAAGGCTTTCGCCTTGTCTCGTATCTTGCTTTGTTGTGTTGGGCGGCTGTCTCTAGGAGGCCTGCTCTGTTCTGAAGAGGAAAGGGAAGGGAGGTGGATTTGGAGGAGAGGGAAGGTGGAGAGAGAAGAAACTGTGGTGGAGTCAGACTGTATGACAAAAGAACCTCTTTTCTATAATAAAGAATCATAATAAAAAAGCATAATCACGCCAGGTGTGGCTGCGCACACCTTAAATCCCAGCACTCGGGAGGCGGAGGCAGGCGGAGGCACTGCAAGTTTGAGGCCAGTCTGGTCTACAAAACGAGTCTAGGAAAACCAAGGCTATACAGAGAAACCCTGTCTTGATAAAACAAAAAACAAACCAAAAAGAACAAAATGCAGATCATATACTTCTAACATGCAAGAGCATGTGATATACATTAGCATTCCAAAGGGGAGAAAAGGGAGCACAGTGAGGAAACACCAGGTGGAAGCAAGTCTGAAACCCAGCAGGGAAAACTCCAAATTCTCTAACTCCCCATGTGATGTCAAAGCACTCTCCCGATCTCCATCTCCTACCAGCTTTGCTCACCACAGCCCAGTTCTCTCTCTGGTTCTATTCAGTCAGCAGCTCTCCTTAGCAGGTATCCCATGATGCTGGCATCTCCAACATCTTGGGGGACTCCAACACAATCCAGGCTCTTCTTCATACCTTCATGTAATGGCCTCTCCAGACCTCTGTTCAGGGATAGCATGAGTGCGCGCGCGCGCGCGCGCACACACACACACACACACACACACACACACACACACACACACACACAGCCTCAACAGCTTTCCTTACCAGAGGGACATCCCTCAACCCTTCTTGTATGCTTGGCTCTAAAGCCAGACCAACTTGGCCAAAGCTGCCAACTCTGCTGCCTGAAGGATGGGGCTGGAACTTGGGCCCCTCATAAAACTACATTTGCATCAGCTTTGTGTTGTTGATGGTTTCCTGGGGTCTTGCCCTGAGGCTTCCTTTACTCCATTTATCCTCAGGCTTTCCATCAGACATTTTGCCCTCAGACAGGCTTTGTCTGTAGAACAGCCCTGGCTGTCTTGCACTCACTTTGTAGACCAGGCTGGCCTTAAACTCATGGAGAGCTGCCGGTCTCTGCCTCTGCCTTTGCCTCCCTCCCAAGTGCTGGGAGTAAAGGTATGTACTAGGCTGTCTTGAAAGCTCCTCTGCCAGTGCCATTGGTCCAACAATTCTTAAATTTAGCCTCAGGCAGATTTTTAGGACAAGGACAAAAAGCAGCCACACTCTTTGCCAAAATCTTCCCTAGGCCACTTACTAATAACAGTCTTCCCCTTGGAACATTCTGGAGCTGAGCCTCTTCATTCCACATTATGCTCAGCACCACTGTCTTCCATGCTCCTAACAGGATGGCCCATTAAGCCCTGCTTAAAGCATGCAATTGCCTTTCTAGCTCCAAGTCCCAAAGTGTTCCACATCCCTCCAATAAACTCCACGGTCAGGCCTGTACAGCAGCAATACCAACTCCCTGGTACCAACTTCTGTCTTAGTCACTGTTCTATTGCTGTAAACAGACACCATGACCAAAACAACTCTCACCAAAGGAAACAATTAAACGGGAGCTTGCTTAACAGTCTCAGAGGCTTAGTTCATTATCATCATGGTGGGCAGCATGGGAGCATGTATGCAGTAGCTGAAAGCTACATCCTGATTCTTGGGCCAAGAAAGAGAAAGAGAGATAACACTAGGCCAGGCTAACACACTAGGCCAGGCTAACACACTAGGCCGGGCTAACACACTAGGCCAGGTTAACACTAGGCCAGGTGTGGGCTTTTGAAAACCTCAAATCCACTCACCCCTAGTGACACTCTTCTTTCAACAGGGCCACACCTCCTAATCCTTCTAATTCTTTCTAGGAGTCCCACAAATCATATCACACTTTTTAAAGGTTGCAATTGAGAAAACGTAGACTCGAACAGACCATAGAGAAACATATGAGAGTGAGTAGACATGCTTCCCCCGTTTATATGGTGTGGGAAGAGTAATTTATGGTCAAATTAGTGATGAAAATGAAATTTGCAGATTTGAACAACTCTAAACTGGCATCCAGTGCCACCTCCCCTTACATTTACCCAACTGTTCCGTATCAGCCTAGATAGAACAGATGGTGGGTTGCAAGCTGAACCCATGGAAACCAAATGCTTGGCCATCCTTGCTATTTCTTCTCTACTGGCATCTTCTCTAGAAGTCCCAGTGCTCCCTGTACATGACTGTTCACCCTTAGGCTAATAATGTTGCAAAATAGCGCCAAGAGTATAAACTGCTAGGGATCAGACAACTGGGGATCTGTATAGTTCCCCTAAAGTAATTCCTTCCTTTGGAATAAACCTCCCTGGAATGAAAGTTGTTTCTGCAAACAAAAGCTTTTCCATTCTTTCAGCCTTCACTTCTACCAAATGACATCAGAGAATTAAACCTAGCAACATTTCACAGACTGAGCCCCCAAGGAAGGCCTCCGGAGTCATTTTATCCATCTTGAGGTGCAAATGGCAACTCTAGAGATACACAGGTAATTCACACTGGGACCGTAGCTGAGGAACCACAGACATTTGTCTTCCATGCTGCACAGGAAAGGCGAAGAGTTGTGATAAGCACTGTGTGTGGAGGCTGTTAGATAAGACACAGCTGCTGGCCTGGGACGTGGTTGCGCACGCCTTTGATCCCAGTACTTGGGAGGCAGAGGCAGGCGGATCTCTGTGAGTTCAAGGCCAGCCTGCTCTACAAAGTTGAGTTCAGGACAGCCAAGGATACACAAAGAAACCCTGTCTCAAAAAACAAAAAAACAAACAAAAGCAAAAGGAATCCCAACAGCCACTTTTCAGAATCTACTCTTACTTCATTCATTCATTCATTCATTCACTCGTTGAATGTGTGCAAACACACACCACAGAGCACATATGACAGTCAGAGGAAAACTTTTAGAAGCTCGTTCTCAGCTGGGAGTGCTAGCACACGCCTTTAATCCCTAGCACTTGGGAAGGCAGAGGCAGAAGGATATCTGAGTTCGAGGCCAGCCTGGCCTACAAATGGCATCCAGAACAGGCAACGCTAACGCAGAGAAACTCTGTCCTTAAAAAAAAAAAAAAAAAAAAAAAAAAAAAGCTGATTCTCTCCTTCCACTATGTGGAGACTGAACTCAGGTCCCCAGGCTTAGAAGGAAAGAACCCTTGCTCACTATGCTGTGCCATCAGCCCCAAATAACCATTTCTCCAAAAAAGATATGTGCCCAAACAGTAAGCCCATAGGAAGATCATCAAGTGTCAGCAAAGCACAAATCAAGGCCACCGTGAGGTACAGTCTCCAACAGAACAGCATAACCTGAAGGACAAATAGAAATGCTGGCGGTTTTGTTGTTGCTTATTTGTAGACAACCTTGCTATGTAGTCCAGCCTGGCCTCCAAATGGAGATCCATGCACTCTTACAGGGTTAAAGATAAGAAACAGGAGCCTCTACCTGCATTGCTGTGCAGATGTAAAATGATGCAAATGCTTTTGTAGAACAGTCTAGATGTCCTTCAAAATGTGAGCCATCACTTTCGTTCCTGACTGCATGCTCAAAAAGAATAAAATGGTCACACCAAACTTTGCACATGAATGCTCTCTACTAACTAGTGGGTTCATACAATAGAATGCTAAACAGTAGAGAAAGAAAAATGAGATTAAAAAAAATGAAAAGTATAGATACTTAAAATGTATGGATACTTACTATGCATAAAGCCTTGAAAACACCATGCTGAGTCAAAGAAGCCACATCTCACACACATACACACACATATCACACATGTAACACAAATCACACACACAACACAACACACATATTACACACATCACACACAACACACACATATTACACACATACGCATCATACACACACATCACATCACACACATATTATACATATCACTCACACACACAACACACATTACTCACACACATCACACACAAGACAACACACATCACTCACACACACACATCACAGATCACACACATACACACACATCACATCACACATGTAACACACATCACACACATACACACACATCACATCACACATGTAACACACATCACACACATACACACACATCACATCACACACGTAGCACACATCACACACATACACACACATCACATCACACATGTAACACACATCACACACATCATACACACACATCACATCACACACATACACACATCACACACATACACACACATCACATCACACATGCAGCACACATCACACACATCATACACACACATCACATCACACATGTAACATACATCACACATATAACACACACATATTACATACATCACTCACACACACAACACAACACACATATTAAAGACATCACTCACACCCACATCACATACACCATACACACATCACATACACAACACAACACACACATATTACACACATCACTCACACACATCACACACATCATACACACATGTAACACACATCTCACACACAACACAACACACACATATTACACACATCACACATCACACATATCACACACATCTCACACACATACACACACATCTCACACACATACACACACACACCGTATCACACACTGGATTCATGAGATGTCCAGAGTAGGAAAACCTACAGTGAATGAATGAAATACACCAGTGGTACCCAGAAGCTGGGGGCAGAGGAAATGTGCAGAGACTGCATATAGATTTGGGGAGCTGGAAGCCCTGTGGAAGGTTTTAGAATTAAATGCTGGATACACAACTCTGTGAATGTATTTTCACATTTTATAGTATGTAAGTTATACCTCAATAAAGCTGTTATTTCTTATAAGTGCCTTAAATAATATGAAGGAAAGAAATACAAGAAACTGAGTGGTTTTTAGAAGTAGCTGCTGACTTAAAGCACCTAAAGCAGTGCTTTGTAGCATTTTCCCACAAAGTCCTTGAAGAATCACATCAAAAGACAATGCTAATCTCCCTAGAGAAACAGAAATTTAAGAGTTCAGAGGGCAGCCGGGCAGTGGTGGTGCAAGCCTTTAATCCCAGCACTCAGGAGGCAGAGGCAGGCGGATCCCTATAAGTTCAAGGCCAGCCTGGTATACAAAGCAGGTCTAGGACAACCGAGGCTACACAGAGAAACCCTGTCTTGAAAAAACAAAACAAACAAACAACAACTGTGCACTCCAGAGTCAAAAGAACACATGAGGAATTTGGGGTCCTCGAGCCTTGGGATGCCCCTGGACCAGGGAAACGCCAGCACAGCTGACTTCAGGAGACGAGGCCTTGGTGGCACACCTGAAAGCAAGAATGAGCTGAAGAGGTAGCCTTAGTGGCAACATCGCTAGGGATGCCATCAACCTCAGGGAGGTAACAGAACTGCTCTTCCTTCATGTGAGCAATCATATTTTGTTCCAGAAGAAGGAGAAAAAAAAAATCCCTTGTCTGGCCACACAACCGCATACATATCTAGCAGGTATTCACGGGTCCAGCCAGTCTGTGCCTGGCAAGTCCAGCAACTGCACAGACTGGGCACAACTTTTGCTTATTACCGACACCACGCACACCTGCATTAACAGCTAAGATAAAGCGAATGGGCAGACAAGAAAAGATGATTACCATTGCCACAGAAAATATGACACCATAAAAATAATACGAGAAAACAATAAGAAACAGATTATTAAATTCCCAGGGACTGAGCAAGAAGAACTAGGGAGGAGAAACAAAGTCACTGTGGATTAAATATGGAGAGTTTTAAGCCAATTATAAAAGATCAAAGACAACAAGGGAGGGGAGAAGGAGCCTTACAAGTAACTGAGATAGGAGGCCTTGGGAGAAATACGGCCAGGGGAGAATCATTACAGTTTACAGCTAAAGTAATCTAGGGGTGACTTTAGCATGGAATTCACCAGGAACGGCTACCACAGGCAACTCACAGGGACAGAAAACAAAGGGCTCATTATTTTTTTAAAAAGGCATACAATTCCAAAGGGAGGAAGATACCAGACTGGCACACAGAAAACTATCGACGGAAAAAGGCCAGCCTCTTCAGCCCACATCGCTAGAATTCCATGTCACTGTGGCAGAGAGGGGTCTTCACCACATGCCACCATAGTTAAAAGTAAGGAAAAGGACACTGTGGCATGGGTAAAGAAAGGTCCTTGACACATACCGCCACTATGGCCCTAATAGAAGTCTGATGCTTAGGCGGAGTGTAATGGCACATGCCTATGGTCTCAGCTACCTGGCGGCTTAATCCTCCAAACTTGAGGCCAGCCTGGGCAACAAGTGACTCCATCTCTCAAAAGCAAAACAAATGGGCTGAAGAGTTGGCTCAGTGTTGAGAGCACTTGCTGTTGGCCGGGTGTGGTGGTGCACACTTTTAATGCCAGCACTCGGGAGGCAGAGGCGGGTGGATCTTTGTGAGTTTGAGGACAGCCTGGTCTACAAAGCGAGTACAGGACAGGCAGGGCTACACAGAGAAACCCTGCCTCAAATAAACAAAAAAGAGGACTTGTTGTTCTTACAAAGGGCCTGTGTTGGATTCTGACACAGAAGCACACCTCCCTTGGCATCAGGCATGCATGCGGTAGAAAGTAACTCATACACACAAAATAATAATAAAATAAATCTAAGTAAATGAATAAAAATAAAGGGTTTTAAAGCAAGATAAACAATCAGACACTGCCCTCAATTCTTCATATACATAATGTATTCCAGGCATATTTGCCCCTCATCACTCTCCCCTGTGCCCCTCCCACTCCTGATGGTCTGTTCTTCCATCCCTGTTGAGCTTTACTGCCTTCCTAGCCTTAGATGAGCCAGTGCGGTTCACTAAGGAAGAGCCTTTGAGTCTTGGCAACCTCCTTCAAAGTGCCAACCATACTAAGGATGCTCAATGCTTACCAAGGGGAACCACACCCAAAGCTGCCAACGAAAGGGGTGGGTGGGGGCCTAACTCTGAGCCTCTCCTTTATAACACTCTCTGAAATTGAAAAATGTATGTTCCACGCACAATAACCCCTGGAATCTGAGAGCATGAGAAATCAGCTGGAACCCAGAAAGGTCCCTGGCACATGAGGGGATGTAGCTGGAACAGGGGTCTATTTTAAAGGCCAGGCCTTTGCAATCTCTCTTTCTAAGCTCTTGCAATGAATGATGATGAAGAGCCCAGATACCCAGCTCTTGACTTTCTTCACAGCCAAAGCTGGAACTCCTGTCAAGCATGCACACCTGTATTGGCCAATATCCCCAGTTCCTCGGCTTCTGCTTTTACTGCGAGTAGTTTATTCTGCCTATTTTGTTTTGGTGTGGGACAAGAAAGGCAGAATACCACAAAAGGTACCCAACTCACTGGCGTGTGAGGTCCAGGATAAGACCTGATGTGGGAAACGTTCTTTCCCTTAACAAGAGTGTACCAAGCACTCTATAAGGATGGCCTGTAGGATTCCTGAATTTACTGGAAAAAACTAAAATATTCATAATACCACTTACTGAAAAAAATATCTCTGAAGAATAAAAGGGGAGGGCTGGAGAGATGACTCAGCGGTTAAGAGCGCTGACTGCGCTTCCGGATGACCCAGATTTGATTCCCAGCATCCACATGGCTACTCACAACCGCCGTAGTTCCAGTTGCCGGGTTCAATGTCCTCTTCTGGCATCAGGCACACATGTGGTAGCGCAAAGACACCGTACATACAGACAAGCACCCGCACACATAAAATAGTAATGAAATCGGTAATAAAGATAAGAAATAGTAATAAAAAAGTTTAAAAAGACTAGAAAAACAGAGTGAAGCCATCTCTCAACACCGATTATTTTACCTGCCCCATGCATTTGGATACAGAGAGTTACCTGGCTACCTGGTGGCTCCCAGACACTACTGTGGACCCAGTGTGACTGGGGTCACAGGGCCTAGTGTGGCTGCATTCCAGACTGTGCTGTGATCCCCAACCCTGCCACTCAATACACATGTGATCTCCAGCAAGTTATTGAATCTCAATTTTCTCTTAAGTGGAAAAAAAAAAGTTCCTATTTTACAGAGTTGTTGTAAAGGTTAAATGAAAATAATAAATAACCAAGCAGCTAAGACAATCTCTGCCACAATGCAGACACTCGGTAAGAAAAGAAAGCTGGTCGCGTTTGAATTACTAACACCTCTGGAAACACCAGAGTCGGAAATTAAACAAATACGCTTTTCCGAAGGAAAGACTGCAGCGCGCAGCATTAGGAAAACGTGATTCACACCATGTGAGTTCCCAGTCAATTCTCCCTGCCTTTTCTGGCTCCTGGTGTCAAAAAACTAGCCCAAGGATGACATTTTGTTGCTTAATCACACTTCTTAAGCTTTGTTTTTGTTTTTTGTTTTTTTCCCTCCCAGCACTATTCAATTTCCCCCCTGCTCCTGGATGCAAGCTTCTGTTCCCTGTCAAAATCCCTTCCAGGGCTGTAAATAATCTCTCTCCCTCTCTTATATTACCTTTCAAATATTTATAGACTGTTATTCTCCTTCCCTCCAAGCCATACATCATTTTTGTTGCCCTTCTCTGGGATTCGCCCTAGTTTATCTACATCTTTTCGAGAAAAACAAACCCAGGTGCTTCATGATGAAGACAGCACACACCCAAAGCCAACGGTCCCAACCAATGTGGCCTCTTACTCAATCACACACACACACACACACACACACACAATTCTTTGATGTGCCTTTTCTCCAATAACTCATAATTCCATCTCTAAGATAACTCAGGAGAAAGAGATAAGGGAGCATGGATAATGGCGCACTGCAAGCTAGCAGGTCCTGGGGTGGGATGCTGGGGGAAGGTCCGCTCCTGCAAATGAGGAGTTAATTATCTGTGCTATCCACTACTTCTGCTTGTTAACTCGAGGCCAGCCACCTCCTGCATTCGGTACCACTGTACTCAGTGAATAGCACCCATGGGACCCTCTTTTGCTTTGTTTGATGCGAACGAAAAAAAAAAAAAAACCAATTAGAATGAAAAATTTTTTTAAAAATTAATACAATTTATTTCCGAATATATCCAAGTCTGGGAAGTGATTAAAAATAAAACTCCTAAACTAAACAAAAACACCTCCCAGCCACGCTGCCAGGTAAATAGCCCCTTTCTCAGGGGAGAGCCCTGAGACACACCCAGCTCAGCTTCTCCACATTTCTTCTTGACAGCCACTCTGTCCCACACCCACAGCACATCTGTGCGGAAGCCCCTGAGTCTTACTTTTGGGTGTGTGTTGCGAGGGTACAAGGTAGTGAGGTGCTGCCCCTGAAGGTATCCTGAAGTCAGCCTCCAAACCTCAGAATCCTGAGCTGTGTGGTTGTACAACACTCCTTGAGACGTTTAGGAAGGAAAAAGGATGACTAATGCCATACACACTATCAATGAAGTTGATGAGGAATAAGAAGAAAAGCTGAGCTGTGAAAAGAGAGAGGCTGACTTACAATCTAATGTGAGGACTTAATACTTTTAGTAAAGTTGGATGTGATGAGGGTGTGGGAAAAACTCAGCTGGGTTTACACTCCTTAGCTAGGAATATAATGGTTATTGCTCCTGCAGCTTAATTTTTAGAATTTCGTCTTTGATTTATTTTTTATTTGTATTTTCTAGGTATGGCTATTTCACCTGTATGTATGTCTATGCACCACATATGTGCATTAGTTATCTCAGAACTAAAGTTACAGATGGTTGAGAGTCAGCATGTAGGTGCTGGGCATTGAACCTGGGTCCTCTGGAAGAGGAGCCAGTGCCCTTGAGCACTGAGCCATCTCTCTAGTCCTGCCATGCAGCTTAATTTTTACAAAAAAACAGTTTATGGCTGCATGGCAGACCACACTCAGGCTCATTCAGCTGCTTGGAGCAAAAACTCATCTGAAATGTGTGCTCTAGGTCTTGCTTTTACGTGTCATCATAGTCCACAAGCTCATTTTTTCACAGCTGTATCATATTTGATGAAAATAGGATGTTCTAAGTATCTTGTGAAAAATACACGTATGCTAACATATCCAGGAAACATAGCTATTTTATTCACTTTGCAAGTAAAGAAAGGAACACACAAAGCTACGAAATGGCCCTTCCCAATTGGAGGGATCAGTAGGCCTTTAGAATTACATGTTAAGATTCTCCTAATGATCTATCTTCCCCTCCAAGTATAAAATTATCAAAATAACTGCAAAATTCTTTCCTTAAGCATCTTCAATTTATTTTATTTTATTTTTGGAGACAGAGTTTCCCTGTATCTCAGCCCTGATTGTCCTGGAACTCACTCTGTAGAGCAGACTGGCCTCAAACTCAGAGATCTGCCTGCCTTTGCCTCCCAAGTGCTGGGATTATAGGCATGCGCCACCACGCCCAGTAGCATCTTCAATTTTCAAGACTTTTCATCAAGCTTTCACTGCCATTTGCTAAGCTGACCCTGGCATCATATTGCAATGCTAATGACAAGGCTCCTTTCGCATTAATGCAAACCAGTAGAATGTCTTTAAAATAGTTGAATGACTGTAGGGCAAGAATAAGGTCCGCCTCTCTTAGCCAATTAGTCTCCATTAATATCTGAGAGGGCAGCACAGTCACCGCCCTCTTTCCAGGACCTGGAATTACAGAACCAACTTCAACTGAAATAGATTATCTTAAAAATTGCCCAAGTGTCCAAAATATCACCCTTGAATCATGCCGAATCCACATGAAATCATTAATGTCCTGGGCTTCATCAACTTTGCACATATTAGCTCTTTCCTCGCACTCAGTTACTTGCATCCTGTCCCCTTCACTTGCTATGTAGTTGCCTCTGGGCTATTTCCTTGACATTATTCTCTAAACAGTATTGAAAAAAAAAAACTCTTTCTTGCAGTACTTGGAATTGAACCCAGGGCTTTTACACAATAGACAAGCACCCAAGCTACACCCGTAGGCCAATATTACAACTATTTACACAGCATTTACATATTTACTGTGAACCCTCTAGAGAAGATTTAAAGTACTCAAGGGTACAATGGTTAATCTCAACTGTCGTCTGAGGAATTTCCTGGGAAATTGATGGGCCTCTGGGCATCTTGGGAAGAATTATACTAGTTAAGGTAATTGAGATAGGAAGATGTGCCCACTGAGGGCATGTGGTAATTTTAACCTGCTGTGGCTAAAACCTAACTAGGAGTTGAAGTTGGAAACAAAGCAAAACAAAAAGAACACATTGCTGTGAGCTGTCTTGGACCATTTTTTTTCCACTGGCCTGGCTAAAATGGCCTAATGAGAACTGAAGGGGTGGTCTGGAGAGTTGCTCAGCCCCTGAGAGCATTAGCTCTTCTTGCAGAGGACTGAGTTTGATTCCCAGCACCCACATGGTGGCTCACAACCATCCGTAACTCCAGTTCCAGAGACTCTGAGAGCCTCTTCTGGCCTCAACAGGCTCCACGTGCACATGGTATACATAAACACAATGCAGGCAAACACACACAAATTAAAACTAAATATTTTACAATCATGGGGGGCGGGTGGAGCTGCATCTTCTGGTCTTTTGCTTGCCTTCCAGAATGCTCAGTTCGAGCCAGGCATGGTGGCTCATGCCTTTAATCCCAGGACTCAGGAGGCAGAAGCAGGCGGATCACTGTGGATTAGAGGCCAGCCTGGTCTGCAAAGCAAGTCCAGGGCAGCCAAATCTACACAGAGAAACCCTGTCTCGAAAAAAAATAGAAAACCCAGAATGCTCAGTTCTACAGCTCCTCTTGTCTTGGCATACTTTCATGGTTTAGAATATTAAGTGGTAGGGGATACTGCAACACCTATCACATGGGGTCAATTTTTATCACCAACAGGAAACTCCGGTATGTTAAGAGGAGGGATTCAGAAGAGAAATGGGCAAAGGGCAGACATGGACAGTTCACTGAAAAACATTCAAATGATACTTAGCTGAGGGATGTTCCAAACCTCTGCTGCCTTCTGCCTCTCTGTTTTTTGTTTTTTGTTTTTTGTTTGAGACAAGGTTTCTCTGTGTAGTCCTGGCTGTCTTGGACTCACTTTGTAGACCAGGCTCGCTTCGAACTCACAGCGATCCACCTGTCTCTGCCTCCCGAGTGCTGGGATTAAAGACGGGTGCTACCATGCCCGGCCTTCTGCCTCTCTTGTAATGGGTGGGGCATCTTCTATCTTGAAAGCTGGCACCTTCGGGCCACATCTATCACGTGTGTCATCTTCTGTGTGGCATATCTGTGGTAACCAGCAAAGCTCTCTGCTCATGAGAGTTCATGTAATCAGATCCCAGAAATCCCAGAATCACCTCTCCATCCAAAGATCTTAGCATGATGGCATCTACCAAGTCCCCCTTGACATTCAAGGTAACGTCTTCACAGGACTGAGATTAGGGAGTAGACTTTTTTCCTTTAAAAAAATTAATTACAAGCTGGGCGTGGCAGCACACGCCTTTCTTATCGTCCTGCCTCAGCCAATGCCAGGATCAGGGCAAAGCTCCACCACACCTAGCCTTTAAGGGCCCTTCACTTTACTGACCATGCTGAAATATGACTGGTCACCTTTCAGTCTGGCAGAGCCCCAGCAAGAGCTTAGTGCAGGAGTAGCCACTGTCTGGACGGAGTGCCACCAAAAACATCTGCCAAAATGACAGGTAACCTTACCTCCAAAACAGACCTCCTGCCCCAAGCCTGCTTCCTGTCTCTACTGTCTAAGCAGCTCCTCACTGAGCTTAGTCAGTGAACCTTCCCATGAACCTCTGCTCCCACTCGGCTCCTATTGGCCACACTCCGTGGCAGAGACGAAGGTAAATCAGGCTAGGCGCTCACGGCTTTAACACACCCCAGTGACTTTCCATGGCAATCTAATAAAATCCCACCTCTCACTGTGGCTTACACAGCCCAGAGTGATGCAGACCCACTAGCGTCACCCTGTTCGTGTTACTGCAGACACTGGCCACCTGCCTGCTGTACGCAGTCCCATTTTAAATATGTACCCAAAGACCCTGACTGGGACAGCTGGTTATCACAGAGGACCAGCTCTAGGGCCAACTCATTTTTTTCCCCAGAGAGGCCTCCTGTATGGACCACATTATTTGGAACGGCCAGGACGCCATCCATCCCATCCACTCTATACCCTTCTCTTCTTAATGCCACTCCATGAAAACATGTCATATACCTATTTATCAAAATATTTCCACCCGTGGAAAAATAAGATCAATGAGAGACACGTGTTTCACACAAAGCGATACATCACATACTTAGAATTCAGCCTGCCCAGTGAATATTCATTAAATAACTAAAGTAGAGAAACAGGAAGATGGTAAAGAAGAAATCTGCCCAGACAGCAGACTCAGCAGGTGAGTCATACGCTTTAGCAAATATTTATTGGTACTTCGTGGATACAGTCTGCTCCACTGATTTAATGCATAGCCTATGTATAACCCTTCCCCCCCCCCCCCCACATACACACTTTGAACTCAAGAGTTAACGGAAAATACAAAAAGAGGGAGTAAGTGTGAAAAATCAATGCAGAAAAGTCATGTGTTAGTACACACTGAACTGAGCTCAGCTGACATTGCTGGATGAAGCAAGAGCTAAGAGATCTTACTGCCAATAAACTTCAGAAAATCTGCCAGAACTATACCACCGAATCAATATTTTCATTTGACAACAAGCCAGCTATTTACAGTCTACTTTAAAAGTCACTCACCCATTTTGTTCTGGAAAGCATGTTCAGTGGTTATAAACTAAGACTATTTTAGCAATTATGAAGTTGGCCCACAGGCGTTAAGAGACCAGAGTAAACTTGGTTTGAAATGTAATTTGTTCAGCAACAACAATCGATATTAATATGAATTTTCACAAGGGAGTCAAAAACCATTCTGTGAATTTAATTTTTTTCCCCTCAAGTGAAAATCAAGCAGAAATACTCTTGCATCAGTTTGTGAAAACCACAAAGAGACATACAACTTATTCGGAACCAGAAGCAGCAGCTGGCAGCACAGAGGCCCAGTCTACTTCCCTTCCTTTGAAGACCTGCAACTGGCTGCACGCCTCGGAGTCCAGGTCATCCGACCAAGATAGGACATTGATCACCACACCACTTCCCCTTCCCTCAGACCCGACACACTGCTCTTTGAGAGATTCTGGAGTCTCCACAACGCCAGGGGACTACATAAACAGCATAGACCAAGAGGGGGAAAAAGAAAAAAGAGAAGGCAGTGAGACAGTAAAACTTGGAAGTGGGAAGGAAAAAAAAAAAAAAGGATTTAAAATATCTTAACACAGGGATGGTTTACAGGTGATTTCAAAGTCTGAGGAGCTGCCATAAGGAGTTGTCCATAGTGAAAGGTTAGCTCAGGAGGGGAGCAACAGGCTACTTACTGTTCAAAGAGAACAGGAGTGTGGGAAGTCCTGAAGATGGATTTAGGACTGGGGAGACGGCTCCCTGGATAAAGAACTTGTTGCGCACCAGTGTGAAAATATGAGTTCAGATCCTCAGAACCCACATAAAGCAACAGTGGTAACATGTGCAATCCCAGTGCCCAGCAGTATGACAGGAAAGGAAGGCAGAAGAGTCCCCAGAAGCTGATGGGTCAGCTCGCCGTCGGGCGTCCACAGGGCCAAACAAGAGGCTCAAAGACAGTGGGAGGTGAGCACCAACACCTGAAGTTGACTCTGACACACACGGAATGCACACCGTGACACATGCATGCATGTGAGCGAGTGCACACAAATCAACAATTATTTATAGCAGCATAGCTTAAATTGCAGTATGGTTTGTGATAAAAGGTTTTTTTTCTTTGATTTTTTATTAGTTAGTTAATAAAAACAGAACTAGCAGGTGGCACACACCTGTAATCCCAGCACTTGGGAGGCAGAGAAGGGTGATCTCTGTGAGTTCGAGGCCAGCATGGTCTACAAAGCAAGTGCAGGACAGCCAAAGCTACACAGAGAAACCCTGTCTCAATAAATAAATAATAAATAAAATAAAAACAAAACAAAAGGGCATTCACAAGATCAAAAGAGAAGCAGGAGCTGGGCATGGTAGCACACGCCTTTAATCCAGCACTTGGGAAGCAGAAAGAAGTGGATCTCTGAGCTCAAGGCCAGCTTGGTCTACAAAGCGAGTTCCAGGACAGCCAGGGCTACACAGAGAAACCCTGTTTCAAAAAGCTGAGAGAGAGAGAGAGAGAAAGAGAGAGAGAGAGAGAGAGAGAGAGAGAGAGAGAGAGAGAGAGAACCCACTGAGAAAGCTGAGAGAGAGAGAGAGAGAGAGAGAGAGAGAGAGAGAGAGAGAGAGAGAGAACCCACTGAGAGAGGATGAGCAGAAGCCATTAGCTGGTGATAACAGTAATTCTTGGTCCAAGGACTCCAGGAGACCTTGGGCAGGTAAGGGAAACTGGTGACAGAGGAGCCTCTGACATGCCACAGATTTCCTGTGGAATGTCAACATTTCAAGACTACACTGAGCACAGAGCCAAGTGTCACCTTCCATAAAAAGTTCTCCAATGGGCCAGGCGTGGTGGCACACGCCTTTAATCCCAGCACTCAGGAGACAGAAGCAGGTGGATCTCTGTGAGTTCGAGGCCAGCCTGGTCTACAAAGTGACTCTAGACAGCTAACACAGAGACCCCCTGTCATTCATAAATAAATAAATAAATGTTCTCCAAAGAGCAGGCATGGTGGCACACGCCTTTAATTCCAGCACTGGGGAGGTAGAGGCAAGTAAAGCTTTGTCAGTTCGAGAACAGTCTGGTCTACAGAGTCCAGGACAGCCAGGGAGGTTATACAGAGAGACAAACAGAAAGTTCTCCAACACTGGACCGGCTGTAGGCAGGAAATTCAGAGTCTTTGTGACCTAACCTCTTTAAAAGATAACATAAAGGGACTTTATCCATCTCACAGACTCTCAGGCCATCAAACAAAGACAAGCTGGGTTTTAGCTTGTGTCCTGTCTGCTACAATAAAGGCATCAAATCTCTGTTTTATTTTTATTATTATTATTTTCCTATGACTAGAAAGCAAACCCAAGGCCTTGTGAATTTTGGATAAATATTCTCCCACTTACCTTCTGCCAAAGCCCTTAAAAAAATTTTTTTTTCAAGACACAATCTCATTAAATTCCCAAAGCTGGCCTAGAATTCCCAATCCTCTCACTCCAGAACCCTTAGCCCCAACCTTCAGCTACAGAATTATAGATATGTGTGATCAGACCCAGTTTCTGTCTTTATTTAAAAAGATTGAAGTTTGAAATTTCTGCATTCTTCATATACTGTTGGTGGGAGTGTGATGGTGCACCACTATGGAAAAGTCTAGCAATCCCTGAAAATGTTGGGCACAGAATTACCATAAGGCTCAACAACCCACTACTTAATATACAACCAAGAGAATGAGACACACATTTAAACAGAATTTATGCACTTAGATACTCATAGCAGCATTGCTCTCCCCCCCACCCCCCGAGACAGGGTCTCTCTGTGTAGCCTTGGCTGTCCTGGTCTCGCTTTGTAGATCAGGATGGCCTCGAACTCACAGCGATCCGCCTGCCTCTGACTCCTGAGTGCTGGGATTAAAGGTGTGCGCCACCACCGCCTGGCCTAGCAGCATTGCTCTTAATGGCTAAAATATGTATGCAGTCCATCCAAATGTCAATCAACTGATACACAGAAAAACAATATGATAAATATCCATACAATGTGGTATTAAATAGTAGCTAAAGGAATAAGAGTAAGAATAAATGCATGCTACGACACGGATATGCCTTTCAAATATCAAGTGAGTGGAAAAAGACAAACACAAAAGGTGCACATGTTATTTCATGACAATATATAAATTGTCCAAACTAAGCCAGTCTGTAAAGACAAAACTAAATTAGTGGATACCCAGAAACTGGGGTAAAGAATAGATAAGGAGTAACCACTAATTAGTTTGAATATTTCACAACTCTGCTAAGTCACTAAAAATATAGAATTGTATGCTTTTAAACAGGTAAATTACAAGGCACATGGGCTTTGTTTTGTTTTGTTTTGTTTTGTTTCTTAATCTATTAAGAAATGAATCTGAGGGCTGGAAAGATATCTCAGTGGACATGAGAGTTACTTTAACTTGTCAAAACCTACAATCACCTGGGAATAGTTTCGACGAGGGATTATCTACAGTAGCTGGCCACTGGTAACGCTGTGTGTGTGTGTGTTATTTAAGTTAACTGATGTGTGAAGATCCAGTCCAGCGTGGGCAGTACCATTCCCTAGGCTGTCCTAGGGAATGAACTATGTTAAGAGTGGAGAAACAGGGAGGAGTAAATAAATTAACCTGAGTGCAAGCAGGCAAGCTTGTGTGCACCATCTCTGCACTTATTCTCTCTGTTCTTAGCTGTGGACCTGGGGCTGCCATCTGTCTCCAGCCTGACACTGTGACTTCCCTGCAAGGACGGGCTATAACTTGGAATTACGAGCTAAGATAAACCCTTTCTGTCAGGGTGTTTTGCCACTACAATGGAAGTGCTGTTGCAGAAGCCTGAGCATCTGAGTTCACACCCCCAGCACCTGTGTAGAAGCTGAGTGTGGCAGTGCACTCTCTGTAACCGCAATGCTGGGGGCGGGGTGGGGGAATGGGGGTGGTGGCGGGGGTGGGGGGCGTGGGGGAGTAGATCTCTGGTGCTCTCTTACCAGTCAGTCTAGCCAAAAGGAGAGCTTCAGGTCTTCAAGTTCAGTAAAGAGACCCTGCCCCAAAACATAAGGCAGAGAGTGACTGAGGAAGACTCCTGATGTAGACCTCTGGGCTCCACACACATGCATGTACACACACACACACACATACACACACATACACACACACACACACACACACACACACACAAAGTAAATAAACAAAGAAAAAGCCAAAATAATTTAGACTTTTCTTTTTCTCTCTCTC
The DNA here is from genome assembly GCF_903995435.1 of Acomys russatus. Classification (NCBI taxonomy): domain Eukaryota; kingdom Metazoa; phylum Chordata; class Mammalia; order Rodentia; family Muridae; genus Acomys; species Acomys russatus. The sequence continues at coordinate 45,364,459 of NC_067141.1, read as the reverse complement.
TCTGTCTCTCTCTGTCTCTCTCTCTCTCTCTCTCTGTCTCTCTCTCTCTCTGTGTTAGAGAGTGTGTGTGTGTGTGTGTGTGTGTGTGTGTGTGTGTGTGTGTCTGGGGAGCACAGGACTCATCTCTCTTCCTCATGTAGGTTCTGAGGCCTCAGCTCAGGCCATCATGTTTGGCAGCACATGCCTTTATCTATGAAGCTATCTCACCAGCCCTAGATTCAATTTTCTTTTTTAAAGACTTTTGTTTGTTTGTTTTTGTTTTTCAAGACAGGGTTTCTCTGTGTATCCTTGGCTGTCCTGGACTCACTTTGTAGATCATGCTGGCCTCGAACTCACAGGGATCCACTTGACTCTGAATGCTGGGATTAAAGGCGTGTGCTACCATGCCCAGCAAGATTTATTTATTATTTATACAGTATTCCACCTGCATGTGTGCTTATATACCAGAAGAGGGCAATAGATCTCATTGTAGATGGTTATGAACCAACACGTGGTTGCTGGGAATTGAACTCAGGGCCTTCAGAGGAGCAGCCAGTGCTCTTAGCCTCTGAGCCACCTCTCCAGCCCTCCATCCTACCCCCATTTTTTCCCTAGATTAAATTTTCAACCATCTAACATTTTTTTAAGCCTATAAAAATACTCACTGGAAATCAGTGTTTTCACCCTGATGTCTGTAACTGAGCTCAAGATCACTCATGTTTTAAAACACAACTTGCCCACCACTTACTGATTCATTCTGAAAGGTCTGCTGACTATTGAACCATAAAAACCAGATCTTGTACTGTTCACAGAAGGATAAATGAGTGGCTGCAGTCCTTGCCCACAGCCTTCCCCCCTCCACCCCCCACCCCCCCAACAGCTACAAACTAGGTAAAATTCTTACATGGTTTATATGCTATTATAAAACTTACTTGTGACCTTAAATTCTGTCTTTACATTTTTCATGACTTTAAAGCTCCTTTCTAGGCAAAAGCAGAATGACAGGCTACCATCTCTGCAGGTTACAGTTGTAAAGGTAACCATCAGAGCAATACAGTGGTCAGATCTGACGCGTAAGCGGACTACCCCTCAGCAAAGTGACTGAGACTGTTCACAGCAACAAGACCGTGAGATGGCCAGTACCACCTAGTGTTTTCTTTCAATTAGGCCTCCCAACTGTTGCTCCCACTTAAGATGTTTTGTTTGTTGGAAAGTTTGGAAATCTCACTCTGAAGGTAAAAATCTGAGAATGTTTTGTTTTGTTTGTTTTTTGTTTGCGTTCTGTTTGGTTTTGGAAGACAGGGTTTCTCTGTGTAGCCTTGGCTGTCGTGGACACACTTTGTAGACCAGGCTGGCTTTGAACTCATAGCACTATGCCTGCCTCTGCCTCCCAGACTACTGGGATTAAAGGCATGCCCTACCACGCCCAGCTTTGAGAATGTTTTTATCTGAACACTTTTAAGTATGTAGCAAGTCTCCACTTTCAACTGAGAGTGGTCCTAAACCACTTTTATTCAAATTTTCAATCTTTATGGGGGGGGTTCAAGATGGGGGTTTCTTTCTCCCCATCCAGTCTGTTAAGTTGCTTTTACAGCCATCTGAATGAAGAAAAAAAAAAAACTGTAAATTAAAAACTAAAATGTTATTTTCAATTTCTATAACCCCAGAGAAAAAGTCTAGAACAATGAAAACACACTCTGTAAAATAATGTAATGGCGGATACATACCTATGGAAATCCACTGAATGAATGGCACCATGAGTGGATCTGCACATGCGTGGGGGGATGAGGATACCTAAATTCAGGTTCATTAGCAAGCCCACTCCTTTGGCAGGGGATTTAGCTAGGATGTGAATACATGACAATCTCACCTCTCCATCTTGAGGCAAACCTAAACTACACTTTAAGAAAATATCTATTTTTCTAAAAATAAAAAAAAAAAAGAAAGAAATAGGAAAAAAAAGAGAAAGAAATGCACAAATATAAATAATCCACTGTCTTTACTTACTAAATCATCAGCCCTTGATACTGGCACACACCTTTAATCCCAGCACTCTTGACAGACAAGAGGCAGGTGAATCTCCGAGTTCAAGGCCAGCCTAGTCTAATGACTTTAGTTCCAGGACAGAGAAGGCTACACAGAGAAACCCGGTTTCAAAACCCCAGAAACAACAACAACAACAACAAAAAAAAAAATCACCATTTTATAACAATAACATTAACATCCTTCTCTGGAAAAAAAAAATGTGTGCAGGGCACTCCATGCCCACATGGCTATAGGTCTGCTGTGCGCTCTCCAACCCAGTTGCTGAGGAGAACTGCAGAAGGCTTCCTTGTACAGTTAGGCACAGACCCAGGTGACCCAAGTGGGAAAGGGGAGTGAGTCAGAGCCACTGGGCTCCTCACAGGCAGGAGCTGCCAGAGGCCCAGACCATAGGGCAGACATAGGGTGGAGCTTGACCTGGGGGAGGGTGGGTATGCCTGTGGATGGAAGTCCAGGATGCCCCTGAAGGGCGAGCCAGGAGAGATAACATTCAGGTCCTCACAAAGGCCATGCATGCCAAACCCAGTGCTCTACAATGCAGCCCTTCATCTGACAGCCTCACAGTAAAGGAGAGGCAAAGAACTGCACAGGGCTCAGGGAATGCCAAGGAGTAACAACAACAACAAAACGGTATCCACAGACACAGGGGGTAAAGAGCTGTGCAGGGCTCAGGGAATACCCTGGGTAAAATGATATTCCACTGATAGAGGTTAAAGGAAAAAGAAAAGCTGGCTAGAAACTTTCAGGGAAAAAAAATCAATTTATGCTAAAATGCAAAAGCTGAAATCATAGGGGGAAATGCTGGAGTTGCTATTCTTTAAAGCCAAAAAAAAAAAAAAAGCCGGGCAGTGGTGGCGCAGGCCTTTAATCCCAGCAGTCGGGAGGCAGAGGCAGGTGGATCACTGTGAATTCGAGGCCAGCCTGGCCTACAAAGTGAGTCCAGGACAGCCAAGGGTACACAGAGAAACCCTGTCTCAAAAAACTTTAAAAAAAAAAAAAAAAAGTTCTTTCCCTAAGTGTCCCAAAAACAACTTGGGTGAGGCTATTGGCTAATCCACAGTGTGCCTGCTGACATTTGACACTGCCCGCCTAAGAACTAACAATGCTTAGAGAGTTTATTCAAAAGGCCATTTTCACATGAATCCTCACCCAAAATAACAAGAATCTTAGAGCAGTTACTTGAGGTCCATCTCACCAACCCGCGGTTAGTCTTAGCCAGTCCTTGGCTGAAAACCACAGTTTACGTCCTGCTGTGCAGAGGCCTCAGCCCTTCAGTAGAAGAACCTTAGCCTGATAAACCCATTGCCTTTGAAGTGTCCTTAAACTCAGCTAACAGCCTGGGCAGTAATTCTTGAGCTCTTTCACTCACATTTGGCATTTTAAGGAGCCAAAAGAAGATAACTGAGATTCAAGGTCAGAAAAAGAAATCCACTTAATTTTACCAAGTGAGAGAGAGGCCTTGTAAGCATGAGACAGCAGGCGTTTAGTTCCAGGTCCCTGGGGGAGCCAGGCTGCTGGGGGGAGGAGCCAAGCTGGTGGGGGGGGGGGGGAGGCAGACTGGTAGGGGGAGGAGCTAGGCTGGTGGGGGGAGGAGCTGGGGGGTTTACTATGCCAGGACCACGCCTACCATTTTTGTCAGTTACTAAGTCACTTCCAATGCTGTCCCCCAACATCTGTATAACAAAACATTAAGCCACTAAGAATTCCAAGCTGGACTGGAGGGATGGCTCAGGGATTAAGAGTATATACTGCTCTTGCAGAGGACCTGAGTTCAAGTCCCACACCAGGCAGCTCACAATTGCCTGTGACTCTACCTCCAGGGAGACCTGATGCTTTCTGCCCTCCATGGGCACCTGCATTCACATGCACACGTTCCCCGCCCCCATATACATACACATAATTAAAAATAAAATAAATCTCTAAGACTTCCAAGCTGTATCAAGTGAAGAGTCTGGATGTAAGCAATATATAATCAACACTAGAAGCTTTTACATGCAGACGTTTTATTGGAATAAATGGGTGGGGACTTTAGGCTGAACTTAATGAATAATGATCTTTCATTGAAGACTTTTTTTCATAGAGAGGTGTGTGTGTGTGTGTGTGTGTGTGTGTGTGTGTGTGTGTGTGTGTGTAAGCCAGAGGCTGATATGTGTGTGTTTGCTCTATGTATGGGCACCATCTGAATGTCTTATGTGTATGGCTCTTTTGCTTATAAGTATGGATGTCCACATGTGTGGGCCTAGTGCCTGCAAAGCTCAGAAGCTGGTATCAGATCCTCTGGAATTGAAGTTACAGGGGGTTGTAAGCCACCACGTGGTGCTGGGCGTGGTGGCGCACACCTTTAATACCAGCACTCGGGAGGCAGTGGCAGGCGGATCACGAGTCTACACAGAGTCCAGGACAGCCAAGGCTACACAGAGAAACCCTGTTTCAAAAACAACCAAAGAAGAAGGAGAAGGAGGAGAAGGAGAAAAGAAAAGAAGAAAGCCATCATGTGGATGTTGGAAACTGACCCGTCATCTTCTGTAAGAGCAGCAAATATTCCTAACCACTGAGCCATCTCTCCTAGCCCTCTGATTCACTTTTTTCCTCCCCCAAGACAGAGTTTCTCTGTGTAGCCTTGGCTGTCCTGGACTCACTTTGCAGACCAGGCTGGCCTGGAACTCACAGAGATCCTACCTGCCTCTGCTTCCCAAGTGCTGGGATTAAAGGCGTGTGCCACCATGCCCCGCTCTGATTCATGTTTTGAGAGAGGGTCTCTTACTAAACTTGGAACTTGCTCTATTAGCTAGGGGAGCCAACCAGGAAGGCCCAGGATCCATGCATCTCGGCCCTTCCCCCAGCACCGGGCTGCAATACACACTACCACATAGGGCTCGGCATGGGTACACAATCAGGTCCTCCTGCTTACCCAGCAAGCACTCTGCCCATCTCCCTGGCTCTCTCTGAACGTTTTGTACTACATGATAAACATTTGGCATTTCAATTTTTAAAGTTAATTTATTATATGCCTGCATGTGTGTGTGTGTGTGTGTGTGTGTGTGTGTGTGTGTGTGTATGTGTGTGTATGTGTGAGAGAGAGAGAGAGAGAGAGAAGCAACTGCATGCCACAGCCCATGTGTGGAGGTCAGAGGGCAACACTTAGGAATCAATTCTTCTCACTATGGCTTCTAGGGCTCAGGTCATCAGGCTTGCATGGCAAGCCATCTTAATCATTATGTCATCTCACACCAGACCAGTATCTTCCATTTGCCTGGCTGACTTATATGTTATTTCAAATGAATCTCTACAATGGAAGCTACGTATTTGTCAGGATTGAGCTATCTAAGAGGTTGGTTTTCATTTGCTGCCTTAAAAGCTTCAAGACTCTGTCTGGGTACTGTGTGTGTGTGTGTGTGTGTGTGTGTGTGTGTGTGTGTGTGTGTCTTTTTCTCCACCCCCCTCCCCTACATTTAGTATTTTAATTCTACTCCCATCTCCACGTCCCCAAATTGGTCCAGAAGTCATCACTAGCAATGCCGATGTCCTGCAGTCAGTTCTGTGAAGAAAGAACATCACTAAAGCTCCTGGCTGAACTGACTGATGGGCAGGCAGCCTGTACTCCAGAGGGAAGGCAGAGTGAGCCTCAAGGCTAAGCCTCCCCCACGTGGTCCCCAGGGAAGGGACACAACATACACTCATGCTTGCTTGCTGTTTCAAGGTGCCAACGGGATCATGAGGCTTGTCAGCTGCTGGACAGAACAGAATGGGCTTGGGGTCCTCCTTGACCCTGGTCCCTCTCCTGCTCCTCTGTGGCTCCTTCCTGCAACTCCCACTCCCACTTGAACCCACCCTGACAGAACTTCTCTGGTCCTATGAAGAGTCAAATTTGGAAACTGTTCTAAGTACATACTATGAGCATCAAATTGAAAAACTAAAGAGCACTGTTTGGGTTTATGCCTTCTTTTTTTTTTTTTTTTTTTTTTTTTTTTTTCCCCTCTCCTTTATATCGGTGCCAAGACTGGTGGAAAACAATACCCTTGCTATAGAAAGCAGATGTCAGGTTCTGTCTTTTCCTAAGCTACTGATAGGCAGTGTGATTACCCCACAACTCTAAACAGAAGCCAAGCCTCACCCCACACTCCCAGTCAGCACACAGTCTAAACTGCAGGCTCAGTACCTAGGGGGTGAGAGAGGGGGCAAACATATCATCTCCCATGCCTGTCATTCCTTGTGCTATAATCCCATCACCACACGCTGGGAGGAGCATTGGCATCTTTTCCTTTGTTAATTACAGGATGTACAGTGGCAGAAACACAGACACATGTGCCGCTTCTTTAAGGGATGCTTACCTTATTCTGTCTAACAGCCAGGACTCATAGGAAGACATCCTCACCCGACCCCATCTCCAGGAACCTTCTTCTTTCTTTCTTTCTTTTTTTAAAGGTTTCTTGAGACAGGGTTTCTCTGTGTAACAGCCCAAGCTGTCCTGGACTCCCTTTGTCGACCAGGCTGGCCTCAAACTCACAGCGATCCACCTGCCTCTGCCTCCCAACTGCTGGGATTAAAGGCATGAGCCACCACGCCCCCGGCTCCTCTCATTTTTAAGATGTGGAAACAAGAAGCCTAGAGAGCTTAAGAAACTTGCCTAAAGTTGGACAGCTACTGACAAGGGCTGGCTGAGTGATGTTATCCCAGTAGTTAAGGCCAGCCAACGGTGATCCCGAAAGCTTGCTTAAGGTGGTGCGCAGGGTTAGGCTGGGTTTCATGGGGCCACAGCAGACCCTAAAAATATGCTGTGGCTCTCAGTATGTTCAGTAGCTCCCATATCCCAAGTTTCCCTTGCTAGGGTCTCACTACCTGAGGTCAAGAATGGGCCAGTAGTATTAAATGGAAAATTCCAAAAACAAATAATGCATAATTTTTAAAAAGATTTATTTATTTATTTTACATATATATGAGTGCTCTATCTGTATGTACTCCTGCATGTCAGAAGAGGGCATAGGATCCAAGTACAGATGGTTGTAAGCCTCCATGTGGTTGCTGGGAACTGAACTCAGGACCTCTGGAAGAGCAGACAGTGCTCTTAACCACTGAGCCATCTCCCCAGCACCACAAAATTTTAAATAATGTTATTGTACTATGTTGTAACAAATATCCTAGTTATTAGCTGTTACTAATATCTTGCTATACCTAACTTAAAAATTAAACTTCCTTACAGATATGTAGATACAGGAAAGCATAGTGGTTTGTGTGTGTGTTTATGTACATGCACGTGTCTAGGTATGAGCATGTGTGAAAGTATACGTGTGTGTACCTGTGTGATTGTGTACGCATGTCTGTATAGGTATAGGTATATCTGTATGTGTCTAAGAGTATGTATGAATGTGGGAATGTTTATATGTGTGTTGTGTATCTGCATTGTGTATGAATATGTATTTGGATGTATGAGTCTCTATTTGTATGTATGGTGTACAAGTCTTTGTGTATACGTGTATGTATTTGCATGTATGTATGTGTCTGTACATATAGGCCTATATATGTGCTTGTGTGTACATTTGTATGTGCTTGTGTGCCTTTTGTGTATATGTCTGTATGTGCATGTGTGTGTGTGTGCCTGTAAGTGTGGTTCAGTATTTTCTGTAGCATCAAGCATTCTCCTGGGTTTTTTTTTTTTCTCCTGGGTTTTGAAATATATGCTCCACAGATATGGGAACACTACTTGTTTAATTGCCAGAAACTCCTGAACTCAAAAGAATATTAACACATTTCTTTCTTTCTATTTGTTTTTGGGTTTTTTTTGAGACAGGGTTTCTCTGTGTAGCCTTGGTTGTCCTGGAATTCACTTTGTAGACCAGGCTGGCCTCGAACACACAAAGATCCACCTGCTTCTGCCTTCCCAGTATGCACCACAATGCCCAGCTACTAGCAGGTTTCTTTCTTTCTTTCTTTTTCTTTCTTTCTTTAAGATTTACTTATTTTTTAAGTATACAGTGTTTTGCCTGCATGTTCGCTTGCACACCGGAAGAGGGCATCAGATCTCATTATAGATGACTGTGAGCCACCATATGGTTGCTGGGAATTGAACTCAGGACCTTTGGAAGAGCAGTCAGTGCTCTCTCTTAACCTCTGAGCCATCTCTCCAGCTCTAGTTTCTCTTCGGGTCGTATAAATTGTTTGCCTCTTACTACCAGGTTTCTTAAGTATCCTTGCTTTCCAATTCAACACCATCAACTTTTTTTTGAGTGCATGTGTGAGGTGTGTGTGTGTGTGTGTGTGTGTGTGTGTGTGTGTGTGTGTGTAAATGGCACATGTGTAGGTGCCCATGGACATCAGAAAGGGGCACTGGATCTTCTGAAGCAGGAGTCACAGGCAGTGGTAACCTGGGGTTGGGAACTGAACTCTGGAAGAGCACCAAGTGCTCTTACCCACTAAGCCATCTCTCTAGTCCTACTATCAAGTATTTGAGGAACAGAAATAGACTATTTGCTGTAGTCCTGGGCCATATGCGGCTACTGAGGACTTGTGCAAAGGAGAAACCAGATTTTCTCGTTGAGTTTCAGTAGACTAGCTTTAAACCACACACAGCAGAGGCTTCTATGGCAGAGAGTGAGCACTCATCTACTGGGGTTCTATGGGGTTTATAGAACACTGAATTCTGAAGGCAGATGGACTGACTTAGACTTCCTAGTTCCATCAACTTGGTCAGTCAATCAGCTCCTACCTCAGCTGTCAAGCATGTTACAAAGCACTGCTAGCCCTACCTTACAGGGCTCTAGGGAGGAACTGAGATGAGCCTGCACAACTAGAGCCCCTGGAATGGCACTCAGCACACAGGGAGCAGACAAGCCAGCGTGCATGTCCCCTCACCCCCACGGTCCTTCTCTAGAAGGCAAGAGGGAAGAAATGTCCAGTTCCAGGAAACAAGGACTCTTGAGTTCCCACCCAAGAGGACCCCAGAGTGGACAGAGATGACACGGGAACAATCTCACTTCTCCCTGGTGTTCTGAGATTCCCATTTAGCCAAAGGCAGAGCAGCGGAGGCAAACTCCTTCAGGAAACTGCTGATGGATCAAAGCGTCATGTGGAGCTCAGGGGGTTCCTGAGACTGTTCACATGGCTACCACCCTCCTTCTTCCCATGGGAACCCACACCCCTAGGTTACCTGAGGCGGCAGGGGTGGGGGTACTGGCTGGTGGGGGCTGAGTGGAGCTGCCCGCCTCAGCCATCAGGCACGTGTTGCTGACATTATTTTCTCTCTTGACAAGCAGCTCAGCAGCGCTGGGCAGAGGGATGGGGTGGCTGATGCCCAGTTCCTCTTCCTGGGCCTGCTGTCTTCTCAGAGCCACCTGGAAACACAGGGCAGCAAGTCACCCTCCTGCAAAGCATACTCACCGGCCAACTTTTGCAGAGCTACTGCGGTTCTCCACATCTGTGAGCAGATAGAGCAGCTCTCATTTCAGCCTCGTCTTTTCATCTGATTCCCTCGGTGTGCTGGCTAGTTTGCTGTTAACTTGACACTAGCTGGAGTCAAGCCCATAGGGCATTTTCTTAATTAGTACTTGATGTAGGAGGGTCTGCCCATTGTGGATGGTGTCTGGGGCAGGTGGTCCTAGCTTCTGGAAGAAAGCAAGCTGAGCAAGGCAGGAGGAGCAAGCCAGTAAGCCGTACCCCTCCACGGCCTCTGCATCAACTCCTGCCCAGTCTGAGTTCCTGTCCTGGCTTCTTCCTTCAATGATGAACGGTGATAGGAAGCATAAGCCAAAGCAACTCTTCCCCACCCTACCCTACCCCCAACTTGCTTTTTGATTGTGATGAAACCTTAACTAGAACAATAAGCAACTACAATAGGCCAAGCTGGAAAAACTGTAAACTCAAGAGCAAGGGGGGAAAAAAAGCTCTGATGGGTCAGGAGACTCAGATCATGCACTCCTTCATTCAAGACACAGGTAAAAGGTACCAGGAAGAATAGACAGTCACATTAGATTAGACCCAATTTACTCACCATTTAAAAGAAAACAAGCATGAAACATCAAGACAAAATGTGCTAGACACTGTAGGATGTACAGAGCAAGCCTACAGAAGAAAATTTAACCCAAAATATCTTTAAAACGTGGGTAGCTGATGTGGCATGTCAGTAATCCCAGCATTTGGGAGGCTGAAGCAGGCGGCTTTAGAGTTCCGGGCAAGCCTGGGCTACACAACAAGACCCTGCATCAAAAAGAAATACGTCTTTAAAATGCAAGCATGAGACAAGGATTCTAGCAGACTTGTGAAGAATAGGGTGAAAAATGGGGCTTGAAAATGCCAGGGGAAGCTGGGTGTGGTGGCTCACACCTTTAATCCCAGCACTCAGGAGGCAGAGGCAGATGGATTTCTATCAGTTCGAGACCAGCCTGGTCTACAAAGAAGAGTTCCAGGACAGCCAGGGCTACACAGAGAAATCCCATTTGAGAAAAAAACAAAAAGAAAGAAAGATGCCAGGGGGATGGCAACACAATCTGGAAGATTAGTACTGTTTAGGAACCCCTGGAGAGCCCTAATTTCCCAGGGCAGGATAAGGCTAGCAGAGAAGGGGCCCGTAACCTGGTGCGGAAGTCCCTGGTGAGGCATCAGACGATTCAGGCAACAAGGCAAGCTAGAATTAAGAGAAAGAACCCAATGTGCTTTCACCAAATTCTGTACAGTAGTTCTTCAATTCGTCTTTTAAATAACATGTAAAATGTCAGCCCCAAAAAGGCTTTTTTTTTTTAAAAAGCGTTTCGTTTACTACATGTAACAAAAAGAAAAAGATTTCCTCCTAGAAACTGACCATTGATGATGTAACACTCTGAGAAAGTAAAAGTGCCCACACCTCTGAGGCTTTAAGTCAAGAACAAAGGTGAAACAAAACTGTTACTCAAAAGCACAACTCTTTGGGCTGGGAACATTACTCAGTGGGACACCCTTCGTGTATGAAGCCCTAGGCTCAGTGTGGAGTACTTAAGAAAAATCAAAACGCATAGGTGGGCCAGATGGCTCAGTGAGTGAAAGCTCCCGCAGTTACTTTTGTGGTCCCGAGTTCAATCCCCACAACCCAAAGCAAAGGTGAGAACAAGGACCTAGCTACATGCCTTCTGCCTTCCACACATGCACTCTGTGCCCACCACAATAATTTTTTAAAGCCACAACTACAATCAATGTTTTTAAACTACTGTCCAAACATAACTGATGCATGTGGAAATTTCATTCACAACCAAAGGAAGCTTTAACCATGGATATGAGGCTTAAATAAGGAGTTATTAAGACTAAAACACCTTAAGTCTTGGCGTTGATTGAGTTTTGGGTTTGTGTCACTGTCGTTTATATGAACCAAGAGGCTTAGAAATAGAGTAGCAGGGGCTAGAGCGATGACTCAGTGGTTAAGAGCACTGACTGCTCTTCTAGAGGTCCTGAGTTCAACTCCCAGCAACCACATGGTGGCTCACAACCATCTAAAATGAGATCTGATGTCCTCCTCTGACCTGCAGGTGTACACTGTGTAGATAGTTTTTTTTTTTTTTTAATCTTTAAAAAAAGAAAATAGAGTAGCAATGGCTTTGCCCAGAAGAAGCTGCTGCCACTGCAAACCTCTGAAGCTTATGAAGACACACCTACACTAACCATGCCCTGGCCTACCCCAACCGCACAGCTGAGCTATGCCATAAACTCACCCCTTTCCTAGACCTTCTCCATTAGGAAATGGTTATTCTAACAGGGAAGGGGGTAGCAACTGGCTAATGATGCAATTATTTTCAATGTATGTTTAATATTTATTTCCAAGTGTTTACAAGTGAGCAAAATCCAGCTATTATCTGGATTTTTAAAAAGGATTTGACTTGCACACTCCTGATGTGAAAAGTCCTAGGAGCCCATTCTATAATTTGAATTGCCTTTGTTTTTAACTCAGAATTAGCCCCCTAAAGAATTCCAAACAAACGTCTCCATTGGAATATTTCGTCCCTTTGAGGAGATTCTTTGCAACTATACTCTTCACACTAAACACAAAGTCCACTCACTAAGTGTTCTTAATATTTTTACCCCCAATTATAATTTAGAAGTCTTTATGCTTTACAATTTCACGTGATGCTTCCAATGTAGTAATATGGAGCACACTCTTTTCATTCATTACAGATTAAGATAAACTGTCTTTTAAGAAACTTAAAAAAAAAAAACTATTTTTTTCCTTAACTTCACAATATGGGAAGCTACAGTATATATAATTTAAGATATTTTTAGAGGTGTGACGCCCACGTGGGTGTATAATCTTTAAGCGTTTGTGCAGTCCTGTTCAACCTTCTTATCTACATCCTTTTCAAAAGATGTTCTTAACCAAAAGTAGTTCATCTTTAGCAAACATTTTTTGTATCTTTTCATTTTTAAATAACCTGCCTTAAGATGAAACAACATTTTGGGGGGAAAGAATGTATATTATTGCCTTCTAAAAATCCTTTAGGATAACGACTTTTAACTATTTCCGTCAAGATGCTAAATTACTAGCCTGCTGTTCAAGCTATTAAAAAAAAAAACGCTCTACAGAGCTTCAAACGCGCACCTTTCCCCTGCACCTGTCTTTTTTTTCTTTTTTTCTTTCTTTCTTTCTTTCTTTCCCCCCCCCCACCCTTTTTTCCTTTTCCCTTAAGCATAGCTAAAACACTTTCAAAGTAATCTAAACTGGGATAACTTGGGTTGGGACTACAAATTCGTAAATGCTAGCGCTTTCGCACCGCTTAAAATGGCTGAGCCGCTTGCCCGGGTCCACGGGGAGAACCCGGAAAAAGCGCCAACCAGGGCGCAAACACGCCGCGCTCCCGCCCATCCCAAAGAAGTTTCTAGAAAGCCCCAGGAGCAGCGCACTCCCGGGCCACCAGGGTAAACGCTGGCCCATGAGCCTACTGAGCAATCTCTGAAACGGGCCAAGCCAGGCACCCCAGAAGAGTGAATCCCCGCACCTCTTATTTGTGTAACGAGGGGTTCGGGGCTATGGGGATTATTCCCAGCAGAACGGACCCCTCAACGTTCGGCTTGGAACTGTAGTTTAAAATTAAGGCAGCCCTCCCAGTGGAGTAATGCCAATGTCTAGATCTCGGGGCGCCAACACCGACGCCCCAACAACCCCAGTCGGAGAGCACGGTCTTGGGGGTCCATGGAACCTCTCGACTCTGCTCCTACGTAGAGCGCCCTTGGAGACCGTGGGGCCCAAGTGCGTGGCGAACCCCGAAATTCAGCAGGAAAATAGGGTCAGGACGGAGGGAACCCAGAGCGGAGTTCAGCCATTCAGCTCCCGCGTGTGCGCGGCCCGAACCCGCATCACCGCCGGAACACCGGAATCCGCGGGATGCAAAACAGAAAACCCCAACTTTCCTGTGTCAGCAGCGTCCCTGACTCTCCATCGCCCCCACGCCCGCTCCCGCCGCCCCCAGGAGTCTGGAAGCCGCGGCTCGCCAGAGCCCGTCGGTGGGTCCCCGTGACTTCGTTGGTAACACGGAGAGGGGACACCCCCCCGTTCCTGGGAACCCGCACTCACCTGCGCGGCCATCACGCGCTGTCGCTCGGCAATCAGGCTGCACTTCTTGCACTGGCAATCCCGCCACATGCAGAAGCGCTTGTGGCCCTTGAGCGGCGACGCGTAGCCGTGGTTCCTGCAGCGAGCGCACTTGGGCAGCCTCGGGGACTTCTTGTTTCCCGAGCCCAGACCCGACGGTCCGGAGCCGGAGGCGCCTCCGCTGCCCCCTGCACTGGAGCCCCCGGCGGTTCCCGCCATCGCCCCGGCAGTTTTGCTGTGGCCACCGGCTTTGCCCTGTGGCGGGGCCCCGGGAGCGTGCGGAACCTCCGTCGGTGTAGAGGGCTTGCTGAATGCCTCGTCGTTAGGCATCGAGCTCCGTCCCCAGCTCACGGATCCACCCAACAAGCCGCTTAGCTCCCTCCCTAGAAGGAGTCTAGGAGGCGGGTGCACCCAGGTTGGACGCGCAGTCCAAATGAAGAGCTCGAGGAGTGGGTGGGGAGTTGTACCTTTTTTTTTTTCTTTTGGCGCGCACGGCGCAGGACTTTCGGATACTTTTTCGGAATGTTCCGAGGATTGTGTGGGCGGGAAGAGGGCGCTACGCGTCGTGGCCACGCCCACTGTTCCCCCCAACTCCGTCCGCTGCCTTTCTTCTGTGAGCAAGCTTGCACCAGCTGCGCGAAATAGGGCTGCTGCAAAATTGCTACAAAACACGGCGGAGCGCAGAGCACCAGCACGAGCTCTCTCTGAGCTCCTTGCTCCGAGGAATTGAGCTGTGTGGCGCTCATTGCTTGGAGGAGGGGCAGACCACCCGGTGTGGTTCGCTACCCTTCCCTCACCACTAACCCCCCAGGGAGGCCCATTGGACTACAGAGACTGGCAGCAATTTTCTTCCCCCACCCTACCCCACCCCCAGCCTCGCGTAAGAGTGAGACAGAGAAAGAAAGACCAAGAAAAGGCGATTCTTTGATTTCGTCTAGTAAAGATCCTCAGTTCATGAAGCTCAAGCACCCCAAAAGTGAAAGGCCTGGTCTTTCTGCCCCCTACCTGCCTCCTACTCACCTGTTTGTTTGCTCACAGAATCTCTACCACCTGGCTCCTCATAGATAAAGGTCACATCAGCACTTTCAGCTCTAGCCTTCTCCTGCTTGGTGTAGATCGCTTCTGCCTTTGAAGGAGCTTGGTTTAGGACTTTGCAGGCGAGTGGATCTCAAGCATTTAAAAACTGAATTTCGCCAGGCATGGTGCCCTAGGCTGGTCATCTCAGCACCTGGAAGGCCAAAGCAGAAAAACAAACAAACAAACAAAAAAACAAAAACAAAAAAAAAACCACCATGAGCTCAAGACCAGTCTAGGCCAGTAATGAATTGCTGGCCATTTAGAATTGCAGAGACCCTGTCTCAAAATATGTAAGTAAGTAAAGAAAAAGAAAAACCACAAAGAAACTGAATTGGTCCCAAGCAGAGTGACCTGAAGTTGTAATCCCCACGCCCTGACAGTGGCTAAAGTATTAGAAGTTTGGAGTCAGCCTGGCCTATGCAAAGAGATCCTGCACCCAAAATTTAAAAAACAAACATCTGATTTTGGGCCAGGCAGTACTGGCGTATGCCTTTAATCCCAGCACTTGGGAGGCAGAGGCAGGCGAATCACTGTGAGTTCAAAGCCAGCCTGGTCTACAAAGTGAGTCTAAGACAGTCAAGGCTACACAGAGAAACCCTGTGTGGGAAAAAAAAAAATCTGATTGTGGGTGAGGGACCATGCAGATAAAGACATTACTCTAAACTCACTCATTCAGTGCTATCTTGTTGTATGAAAATATGCCTCAAAGAAACAAACGAAGCCCCCCCAGCTCCATTGGTTTCCCATCTGCTCTCAGCAGGTGCCTTCTGTCTGCCCTGCAGTACAAACTTGCTCCTAAGGTCTGCTATCAGTTGTCCACACTCCTGTGCCTCTCAAAGCCAGCACTCCACATTGAGCCTGAATCTCTAGCCTGGCATGATGGCTAATATCTGTTACCTCCACAATTGGGGGCCTGGGGTGGGAGAATTGTGATGTCCAGACCAGCCCCAACTACATACAAAATGAAATCCAGTAGAGCCCCACCCCACCCCACCCCACCCCACTCCCTAAAAGAGCCTTGAGTCTCTGCAGGAGCCTCCGACTGGGCTGTTTCTTTAGTCTCCCAGTGCTCACAGGCCCTGAGGGCTCTGCAGCACCTGGGTACTGTTTTCTATGTGAAGAAGCAAAAGTCAAAGACCTTGGTTCTCTTCTGCATCTCTTAGCATCTGACACCCTCAAGCTTGGAGGTGCCCGCTGACCCAGCACAAGCCTCTCTGTTAAGTGTCTCATCCCTAGGCTTGCAGTTGTACTTGCACCAACGGGAGACCATCATTACAACCTTTTCCTGCTCCTGTATCTTACTAGTGTCAGCACTTGCCTTCCACGTTAGGGCTGTTTTCCGAAAGGAGCACAGGCAGCCCACTTGGCTCCTCATGAAAAAGGCTACCCAGTGGCCATGTCTGTTCAGATGTTTGGCATCGTCAGGCCATCTACCTCTGAAATCCCCTAATGTACCTTTCCCATTCTAATTCCCACACCTTTTTCTCTCTGTGTGAATTCTTTCCACTAGTGTTCAGTCTGAAAAAAAAAATATTTCAAAAAGAAGCCTCTAGCTTTATAAAGGACTGTACACGAGATGCAAGGGAAACGTGACTTGAGAAAGTGGTCCTGGTGCAACCATTCACCCACCTTAGAACTTCTCATTGAAATGATGGTAAAGACCCGTGATCCCAGCTACTCTGAAGGCTAAAACAGGAAGATTTCAAGTTCAAGGTTAGCTTCAGCTAAAGAATGAATTCAAAGCCAGCCCAGGCAGTTTAGTAAGATCCTGTCTTAAAAGAAAGACAGCAGGGTGTGGTGCACCTGTGTCTGCCTTTAATTTGGAGTCAGAGGCAGGCACAGCTCTGTGAGTTCAAGGCCTTAGGGTCTACACAGCAACTTTCTCGTTATCTGGGGCTAATACAATGAGATACTGTGCAGGGTAGAGCCAGGGATGTACCTCAGTAGAGTGCTTGTCTTGTGACCCTAGTTTCAATCCTCAATACCTCAAATTAATTGGTTAATTAATTAAAATATTAATTTAAAGCATGCCAGCGGCTATTAGCCACTATTTATTTTTGTTATTTTAACTTTAATAAACTGCACCCTGAATCATTACCAAGGCCCAGCCCAGCCTTGGAAGTTGAAATAGATGAGCGAAAAGCCACTGTGAAACCTAGATTCTGAGGTGTCTTTGGTGGAGTGACTTAACTCTACATGCCTTAGAACTAGGAATCCACACCTCCTAGGCCTTAAAACCTAGAAGAAATTAAGAGCAAATGAAGTTTAAAATTCATAAACCACAGAGGACATACCATGCAGGAAAGATCCACAAAGACAGGAGAGGCTGGGTCTAGAACTCAGTAGGAAGGTGCTTACCTAGCATCTGTGAGGCCCTGGGCTCAATTCCCAGTACAGAAAATAGGCCTCATGAATGGACAGTCCGACCAGATCCATTTATTTGTATACTAAAAAATA
This sequence comes from Acomys russatus, assembly GCF_903995435.1. Lineage (NCBI taxonomy): Eukaryota > Metazoa > Chordata > Mammalia > Rodentia > Muridae > Acomys > Acomys russatus. The sequence continues at coordinate 45,347,361 of NC_067141.1, read as the reverse complement.
AAGATTAAAAAATAAATAAATAAATAAAGATTAAAATAAAGTTTGTGGTCCTCTGCGTGGGAACCCAGGGCCATATGTGTGCCCAGCAAGTGTACTGTTCAACCCTTTCTTGTATTTAAATCAATAAATAGAACAGAGTCTCAGTAAGATGCCCAGGCTGACCTTGAACTCTCTCTGCAGTCCAAAAAGCCTTGAACTTTTGATCCTTCTGTCTCAGCCTGGGATTATAGAAGATAGTGGACAAGCAAGAAAAATACTCAGTCAACCTCTGGCCTCCACATGAATATGCACAGATAAGTTTATACATATATACACACATTCATACATATACAGGTTAGACACCCCCTTCCCCCCATCCGCCCCCCTCCCCCATGCAATGGCCAATAAGCACATGGAAGGCTGTTTGGTACCATCAAATGTACATTAAAACTACAATGAGGTTTCTCATCATACCTACTGGGATATCTGTGGTTAAAACCACACGCAAAGGCTGGAGAGATGGTTCAGTGGTTAAGAGCACTGGCTGCTCTAGCAGAGGACCTGGGTTTGGTTCCTAGGACTCACATGTTGGCTCACAGCCATCTGTAATTTCTGTTTCAGGGCATCTTCTAACCTGCATGAACATCAAGCAGACAGGTGGTATACATACATATATGCAGACAAAACACTCGTACAAAAAATATACATATATATATAATGTTTTAAAATTAAAAATAAAAACACAGACAAAAAAACAGGCTTGGTGACACATATCTGTAAATTCAAGCACCCAGGGCAGCCTGAAGTAAATAGCGAGGCCCCCCCCCCTCTTAATAACAACTACAAAACCAAAACAAAACAAAAATCCTCAGGTTTCAACAAGGCTCAGGGCAGCAGCACAGGCATGGATACCAGCATGGCCTCCAGGGGCAACACAAACGATGGAGGAGATCCAATCCAAAAAAAGAACCACTCTTCGTCTCAGGCACCCTGTCCTTGCTCCAAGCCAGGGTGATCGTGCTGCCAGGGATCATGTTGGTATCCGTAGCCCTGTTGCCCTAGAATCCATGTTGATGTCCATGGCCTGTGCTGCCACCTAGGGCTATAATGGTGTCCATGGCCCGTGTTGACATTTGTGAGGATACTGCCTCCAGAGACCATGCTGAGGTCCGTACTGTGGACCATATGGAAGTCCATGCTCCGTGTTCCTGTTGACTGTAAAGGGCAAGGCACTATTTCTGCCGTGGTATCGATGACTGCAGAGTCATAGTTGAGAAAGAAAAACATAGAAGGCTTCTATGACAAGCCCTACCCCCACCCCACCCCAAAAAGTAACATGCATGCCTTTAATCCCAGCACTCAGGAGGCAGAGGAACGCAGATCGCTGAAAGTTCTAGGCCAGCCTGGTCTACAAAGTTAGTCCAGGATAGCCAAGCCTACACAGAGAAACCTTGTCTCAAAAACCAAATTAATTAATTAAAAAGAAAGAAAGAAAAATTGTGATAAAGATGCTGAAGTGTAGTTCTGCACAAGTGATGGCTTCTCTTTCTTTTTTTTTTTTTTTTTTTTTTTTTTTTTTTTTTTTTTTTTTTTTTTTTTTTTGGTTTCTAGAGACAGGGTTTCTCTGTGTAGACTTGAATGTCCTAGACTCCCTTTGTAGACCAGGCTGGCCTCAAACTCACAGTGATCCGCCTGCCTTTGCCTCCCCAGTGGTGGGATTAAAGGCATGCGCCTGGCAGGACTCAGTTTTCGTTAAGGGGCTTGCCACTGGGAGTTTGACCATGCCCCAGTGAGTTATAAGCAACACAAATTGGACTCCTCCTCTTCCTCCTCCTCCTCCTCTTTTTCTTCTCCTTCTTGGCGGCGGGGGGGGGGGGGGGGGTCGGACCTGGAAGCACTGGGAAGTGAATGTGATCTTGGTGCATTATGTGAAATTCCCAAATAATCAATAAAAATATTATATTGGAAAATAAAAATAAACCATGGACAACAACAAATGTGGAGAAACTAGGATTCTCATAGGTTGCTAACAGGAATGTAAAATAATACAGCCACTTTGAAATTTTTTACCATATGAGCCAGAAAAAATACAAACATGAAAATTCGTAGCACTACTAATCATCTGAAACCATTCAAATGATCTATAGACAAAATGTGCTATGTCTACATGAAATATTACTTTACAGTCAAGGGGAATGACATAATGCTGAATGTTCCAGCATGGATGAAACTTAAGAATGTTACTCTGGGACTAGGGAGATGGCTCAGTGGGTAAACTCCTTGTATGACAAATGTGAGGATGGAAGTTCGAGTCCCCAACACCCATGTAAATGCCAAATACTGTTCATCTGTAATCTCAACTCCTGAGAGTCAAAGACAAGATTCCCGGAGACAAGTGGGCAAGCAAGCTGCCTCAATAAATATAAGGTAGAGAGAGATTGAGGAAGATCCTCGTGCCAACCTTGGATCTTCACAGGCATGCCCACACATGTGAGCACAACTATATGCATGCATTAAAAAAAACGCATTATTGTGAGTAAAAGAGACCAGATTTTATACACCACTTATCCATATGAAATATCCCGAGGAGTAAGTCAATACAGAAAGAAGAGAGACTAGCAAAAACTAAGGACTGCGTGAGAGTGAGTGTAAGTGGGCATAAAATACTTTTACAAAATGATAGAATGATCTAAAAGGACTTCAGAACTCTATAAATTTACTAAAATTAGAGTGTGATTAAAGTGTGAATTTCTGCACAAGCACATCTCCACATGTGTGTGTGTGTGTGTGTGTTATATTCTACCTCAAGGCAACAGTTTGAAATTTTAAATTAAAAGAAAACATTCATGGTATACGTCATGATGGTTTAATTTTTAAAATATAAGTCAATCAACTGGGTGAAGTAGCTTACTGAATTATCTGTAAATATCTGGTTGGTTGGTTGTAAAGTCATTTCAAGGATGGCACACAAGGCCTCCTTCATGTTGGGTACATGCTATCAATAAGCTGGACCCAAAGTCCTTTTGATATGTCTTGTTTTTGGTTTTTAAAGAAAACATATTTACTTTTTATGTGTTTGGCTTTTTTGCATGCATGTGTAGCTGTCCATGCTGAGCATGCTGTGGCCAAGGAGGCCAGAAGGGGGCACTGGATCTCCTGGGACAGAAGTTACTGATGGGTCTGAGCCACCATTTTGGTGCTGGAAATTGAACCCAGGTCCTCTGCAACAGCAATCAGTGCTTGTAACTGCTGAGCCATCTCTGCAGCCCCTCATCCTTCCAAGTTTTTTAAACACGGGGGCATTACTTTTACTATAAGGAAAATGAGCATCCATTTATTGGCAAGGCAGTGTATAGTGCCTTAAGCAAGCTCCGCAGCTTTGTGATCCCATCACCTCATCTGTGAAAGAGAAGGGTAATACTGCCGGCCTCGGGTTGATGTAAATGAAGACTAAGCTAGCTGGTATTTGTGGCATATTTAGAAAACTATCTGATACATGGCAATACGTCTGTTATTTCCATGGTGGAAAGGAAAGAAAGAACACAGAGTGTGTACACTTACCAGCCTTTTCTGTGTGTGAAGGGGTGCTGCATTTGAAGGCACTGATAGGAAATCTGCCTACTTTTCATCTTGTCCAAGACGAACTAGTTTGTTCCAGATCTTGGTGTGACTGGTCAAGGGAAAATTCTCTGACGCTGTCTCTGGCATGTATGTCATCTGAGATATGAGTGAAAACAGTCAACTCACCATGTCAAGTACGCAGCTGAGTCCAGGGACCTGAATGCAGATGCGTGTGAGCTACGCCCCATGAGTGGGGTAAGCACCAGGACTCTTGAAGGCAGAGGTAGGCTAGGGAAGGCTAAGCATTTAATGAGGACTTATGTACAAGGCGGAAGAGCTATCCTGTAGCGTCAGGGATCTGAGGAGTCATAAAGAGAAAACAGGACATTCTAGGTCACAGGAACAATGGATGGAAGTGTGGATGTTGGGAGCAAGCCCGAGGGTTGGGGGAGAGGGCACAGACATGCCAGTCTGGAACAGAGGAGTCAAGCTGAAGCCCAGCAGGAGATAAGCTTGGGCCGATAGCATGGCACCAGGCCTGCCAGAGTGCCTGTTGGCGCCTATCCTCTTGGCCAATGGAGGATGATGGAGGCCTTTGTCCTTGAGTCGTTGGAGGGATGAAAGTGGGTTCTGCTAATCACTGTGTGATTTGAACAAACCACTCAGTGTATTTGAGCCTTCTGGCCTTAAGTGGGGGACAATAATATCATAGGAATTAGATATTTGTAAAATGCCGAGTCTATGCCTGCCACTAGACAATGTTTGATCACTGTTGTTAGTAGGTTATAGTGCAGACTGGACCAGCAGCAGGAATTTGAAAGCGGATAATGCTGGCAGGGACCCTAAGTATTCAGGAAGACTGCCTGTGCCTGTCGTAGCAGAAACAAGTCTGACTGACCAGCCGCTTTCTTCACACATTTGAATTCCTGCAGGAGCCACACTGACGGAGGGTGGACAGTCAGAGCCTGGTGTCATTGATACACGAATACAGGCCTTTTAGCCACACCACCTGTGTTAGGTGCTCAACTTCAGCCACTTTCAGGCTCCACGCCTACAGAAAAGTCACTTGTCCTCCTTTCCCTCATCTGGAGACCGGAAATGACTTGAGAATTGCCTTGACGATCGCTGTGTGTGACAGAGCGAAGCACTAAGAGATTTTGAAGCTTAAAATGGTGAACTAGGAGAGAGACTAGAAGATCTGAGCCATTTATCAGTTTTTCCCGGGGAAGGTTTATTAAGAAGATCAAAAAAATAGGAGCCCAACTAAAGGCCTGGAAGCAAACGACAAAGTTACTAGGCAGCAAACCCTGTCATAAAGCTCACTTTCCTCACAAAACTGGAGCATCCAGGACCACTCCCGGGCCCTTAAGAAGACAGTGGGTTCAAAAAGGAGCCGTATCCATCGCACGTGGCACACTGGCTGGCCAGCAAGGTGAGGGTCCTGAAGGAAGCAGCAGAGACACGCAGCACAGAAGGAAGCCCCTCAGCACTGGTCAATGGAGGCCATCATTATTTCATGAGACTGGTTCATAAGCAGTATCTGAGAGTCACCACCCAAATATTAAGTCTACTTTTCTCTGTTTAAGAACACAGTGGACGCCTTTAATCCCAGCACTTGGGAGGCAGAGGCAGGCGGATCACTGTGAGTTTGAAACCAGCCTGGACTACAAAGTGAGTCCAGGACAGCCAAGGCTACACAGAGAAACCCTGTCTCGAAAACACAAAAAATAAAAAATAAAAAATAATACAGTGGTCAGCCAGGTGTGGTGACTCTCACCTGTAATCCCAGCACTCGGGAGGCAGAGGCAGGCAGATTCCTGTGAGTTCAAGGCCAGCCTGCCTTACAAAGCAAGTCCAGGACAGCCAAGGCTACACGGAGAAATCCTGTTTCGAAGACAACAACAACAAAAAAAGAGTACAATGGTCTTGCTGGGCATGGCGGTGCATGCTTTTAATCCCAGCACTTGGGAGGCAGAGGCAGGTGGATCGCTGTGAGTTTGAAGCCAGCCTGATCTAGGACAACCAAGGCTACATACAGAAACCCTGTCTCGAAAAACAAAAAAAAAAAAAAAAAAAAAAAAAAATCAAGAGGTCAAGAGGTAAAAGTTTGAGTATGTATAAGAAAAGGTTGTCAGCTAGAAAAATCTAATTAAATAAATGATCCGTGAAAATGTAGTCATAGTCCAAGCCAGACAAATCAAGGACTGCATTTTAAAGATAAATATAGGATTAGGAGATGGCATGGTCGGTAATGCTACCAAACATGACTGCATTTGATTCCTGAGTCCCATAGGTGGGAGGAGAAAACCAAAGCAGACACACACACACACACACACACACACACACAAGTAAGATTGCTGATTTTACTGATTGGCTTTAACTGTCAACCCGACACAACCTAGAATCATTGGAGAGTGGAGACCTGCCTGGATCAGATTGTCCTGTGACTTGTTGTAGGGGATTTTCTTGGTTGTTAATTGGTACAGGGAGGCCCAGCACACAGAAAGTGGTTCCATCCCCGGGGTAGGTAATCCTGAACTGTACAAAAAAAAAAAAAAAAAAACTAGTTGCGTATTGGCTGGCCTGCAATGATCTAGCAAGCAGCACCCTCTAAGGTCCCCACTGTAGTTCTTTGGTTGTGAAATGAGTTCCTTGGTTAGAGGGAACACTGTGTGAAATGGCAAGTGGGCTGGCCTGGCTTTGAGTTCCTGCCTTGACTTTCCTCAGTGATGGGCTGTCACCTAGAGCTGTAAGAAAAACTAAATCTTTCTTCCCCTAAATTGTTTTTGGTCAAAATGTTTTATGACAACAAGGGAAGGAAAGCTAGAGTACCAATTACAGTCGATTTTTCAGTATTAAAGGCTGTTGTGAAATAATCGACACAGTGGTTCCCATTAACCCAAGGAAAGAGAGAGACTGGCTAGCGTACACTCTAATGCTGATTCTCACTAGCCTAAGGATGGAGTAAGGGCTGGCTACAGACAGGGTTTTTCAGGGTATCATCTGCTTAAAACTTCAAGAAAAATTCTTGTTTTTAAATATATATTGATTTTTATTTATTTATTTATTTTTATTGGTTTTTTTCGAGATAGGGTTTCTCTGTGTAGCCTTGGGTGTCCTGGATTCGCTTTGTAGACCAGGCTGGCCTCAAACTCACAGCGATCCATCTGCCTCTGCCTCTTGAGTGCTTGCATTGATTTTTAAACTCAAGCCTTTAATCCCAGCTTCCCAAAAACCCAAGGCAGGAGAATTGCAATGTCCAGGTCAAAGTAAGTTCAAGGCCATCCTAGGTAACTCAGGGAGACCTTGTCTTAAAACGAAAAGTAAAAAAGAGCTGAGGATATAGCTCAGCGGGAGAGAGCTTATCTGCCATGCACAAGGCCCAAGACTCTTCTAGTCCTTGCACCATTATAAAGCACCTTATTTCACAAAAGTGAATTTGATGGAGAAATAGTAACAATATACATTTATGTGTTGGTATTTGTTATATAAGGGCAAATAAATGTCAAATTGCTGTGTTGAATTTTAACTTACAACTGTTTTATCTTAGCTATGTCAAAATTTAAATTTATAAAAATTCACTCCAAATCATTAAGTACTTTCTTTTTTTTTAAAGATTTATTTATTCATTATTATGTACATAGTGCTCTGCCTGTATGTACATCTGCAGGTCAGAAGAAGGCACCAGATCACAGTATAGATGGTTGTGAGCCACCATGTGGTTGCTGGGAATTGAACTCAGGACCTCTGGAACAGCAGGCAGTGCTCTTAACTGCTGAGCCATCTCTCCAGCCCAAGTACTTTCTTATACAATAGATTCTCATATAAGTTGAGACTTGCAATGGTTTTCCCATATTTTCTGCTATAAGTGCAGACAAAGCACACATACATTAAATATAAGTCTGTGGGGGGGTTGGTTTTTTGAGACAGGGTTTCTCTGTATAGTCTTGGCTGTCCTGGATTCAATATGTAGACCAGGCTGGCCTCCAGCTCACAGTATCTGCCTGCCTCTGCCTCCCTGAGTGCTGAGATTAAATGTATGGGCCACCATGCCTGCCTTAAATAAAAATTACAAAAAAAAAAAAAAAAAAAACCTTTCAAGATAGGAGGTAAGATGCAGGTCAGCTGAAGTGCTCAGGTACATACCCTACTGAGTTCAGCAGCCACTAACCTGCTAATGACATGGAAACAAGAGAGGTTAGCAGAGCTAATTCTGCCAGGATAAATAATGCTGTGAGCATGCCTGTGTTTTGTTGTTGCTGTTGCTGTTGTTTTTATTTGTTTATTTGTTTGTTTGTTTGTTTATACAATAGCCCACTTCCATGGGGTAGAAAATTGGGAACAATAAAATGAATGTTTTCACATATATACCCCCTATTACGTAACATATTAAGCTTGTAATATTTTTCCCTTTAAGAAAGCCTTTTCAAGGGAAAAGAAAGAAAGAAAGAAAGAAAGAAAGAAAGAAAGAAAGAAAGCTTTGTCAGGTTTCTACTTTACCAACTTATGGGGGGAAACCTGTACTGAATTTTAGAGATGTATTACAAAAAAAAAAAATTCACCTATGTGATGAAGAATGATTAGCTATGAAAAAATAGTAATGGTGTAATGAGGGAAAGAGTGTTTGATACCAATGACTAGATTAATCAGTATGATTGTTTTGACACATTAATCAGAATCCATCTGCAACTATGAAATAAAAAAAAAAATCAGTCTGTTCATCTAGGCAGATATGGGTGCTCACACCTTCTATCCCAGCACTTAGGAAATGGAGGCAGGAGGATCAGAGTTCAAAGTTATCCTCTACAACATACCAAGGCTGAGGTCAGCCTGGACTACATGAAAACCTATCCAAGATTTTTAAAAAATTAAAAAATAATATTGCTTGGGCTGACAATGTGACTACTGTTAGCTGCTGGGACGTAAGAAGTCAAAATATCAATAAGCAACACACCACTATTAAAGGATGTTCTTGGCACTTAGAAAGCAAGACACACACACACACACACACACACACACACACACACACAAAGTGAAGTATTTGACTATGGAAACATTGGGGAGCAGTTCAGTTCCAGGGGAGCCAGGAGTTAGAGCAGGAGTCAGGACCAGGTCAAATCACCAGTAGGAGGCAAGTTTTCTTTCTTTCTTTTCTTTTCTTTCTTTTTTTTTTTTTTTTTTTTTTTTTTTTTTTTTTTTTTTTTTTTTTTTTGTTTTTTTGAGACAGGGTTTCTTTGTGTAGCCTTGGCTGTCCTAGACTCACTTTGTAGACCATGCTGGCCTCAAACTCACAGCAATCCACCTGTCTCTACCTAACCCTGGGGATTTCAGTGGCTGGAGGTTTCCCAAAGAGTGAAGGTTGGGTCAGGCGATTTAAAGCCAGCAATTAGGAGGCAGAGGCAGGTGGATCTCTGTGAGTTCAATAGGCAACTTGGTTTACCTAGTGAGTTGCAAGCCAGGAAAGGCTACATAGTGAGACTGTGTCTCCAAAAAAAACCCAATAAAATGAAACAAAAACAGCCCGCCCCCAACAACCCTAGTTGAAAAGCTCTTGGAAAGGCCATATTCCCAGGACAACTTAGAAGGAAAAGTCAGCGTTAGCCTCCTGTTCTAAAATTCGCTGACCCTGTGTGTTGTGCAGCCTGAGAGCTAATGAGGGGGGTGGGGGGGTGGGGGGTGTTACTTATTTACATAACTAAGAGAAAAATCAAAGACACATTGTTTGTGCATGCATGAAAAATGGTGTGAAACTCAAGTGTCAGGGCCCAGAAATATATTGGAACACAGTCGCCATTCTTCACCAACCATTTGTAACTACTTTGCAGACATAAAAGCAATTTTTGGTAGTTGCACCAGACACCATAGGGACCAGAAATCGTAACATATTTAACAATTTTTACCTAAGAGTATGTGCCACTTGCTATAGAATCCTTTCCCTACACTCATTTTTTTTTGAGACTCACTCTCTGAAGTATTAAAATAAAGACATATTGAAAAGTAATAACATGCCAGGCATGGTGGTGCACGCCTTTAATCCCAGCACTAGGGAGTCAGAGGTAGGTGGATCGCCGTGAGTTTGAGACCAGCCTGCTCTACAAACCCTGTCTCAAAAAAACAAAACAACAACAACAAAGGTAATAACACATTTAGAACTAAGTATCTAGCATTTTCTAGAAGGCAGATTTGATCTAAAATGGTATTTCTGTCTTCCTTTCAGACAGGCCACCCAGGGCCCCCCTGGTTTAAACGCCAAACTATCAGGGGAGATGGGCTTGTTGATAAAAAAAATGTTCCTCTGCAAAGAGTGTCAGGAACTAGGGCATTCCGAGGAGGAAGCTGCTCATGATGCCTGGACGGGGTCTACAGACCAGCCTGACCAGGCAGACCTACAAGACAAGACGTCCTATTTCAGTCTAGCAGGAGGATTAAGGTACAGATACAGCTGGGAGGTGGCAGTGCATGCCTTTAATCCCAGCACTTGGGAGGCAGAGGCAGGTTGATCTATGTGAGTTTGAGGCCAGCCTGGTCTACAGAGTGAGTTCCAGACAGCCAAGCTAGACAGAGAAACCCTGTCTCAAGAAGGAAAAAAAAAAAAAAAAAAAACTTTCTTGGGAGTCTTTTCATGAAGTTGCATGTCCTAAAACTTTGAAGATTAATCCAAACTGACAGGTTTTGGGATAGTCAAGAAAAGACAGATAACTGATCTTAATATCAGCCCATTAAATACAATGTAAATTTTGGTAAGAAATATTAGTATACATCACAAGTATTGTTGATTTGAAAATTCTTTGAATAAAATAGGAACTGCTCACTGTCTAAAACCACTCAGGGCATGGGAGGCCAGAGTTAACATTAAAATGTATTATATTCTATATGCACCGGATTCAAAACACAAATATAACACTTTCACAAAAGTAAATCCTAAATTGCTAAGTTTCGTATTACTTTATTCTGTTTATCATACTTTTTCAGTTCATCATAGAGAGTCACTTCTTGTGTATTAGAAATCCCCTTACTCAAAAAAATCTACTGATTTTCAAATAGTTGAATGTGTAAAAATTCAAGTTTGGTGTGTGCGGGTGTAGTAGCCGTGTCAGTAGCGCCAACACCCAGAGATGGTCCCTGGCTTATTTATATGACAGCTCTTTCCAAGCCAAACTACATCAACCCTTGAGTTTCCCAGCGTTGTCCTAGGTAAGAAGAGAATCCTAAGGAGACGCCCCCATCCTCCACCTCCTGGCCCTGAGGCAGATCCCATCAGACTCAACAACAGCAAACCCTTCAGAACTGCTGGGCTGCAGAGCACTGGATGCGTATTGCATACACGTCCATCTGTTTTCAAACCTGTAGGACAGACATGGGGAAAGGGCAAATACAGATGGACATAGCCACCGTGGAGCCTGGAAATTGGCTGAAGATAATAGGAATAGGTAACACAATCTACAGATTTTTTTTTTCTTTTTCTTTTTTTAAAGATTTATTTATCTTATGTACATGAGTACACTGTCTTCATGCACACCAGAAGAGGACACCAGATCACATTACAGATGGTTGTGAGCCACCATGTGGTTGCTGGGAATTGAACTCAGGACCTCTGGAAGAGCAGACAGTGCTCTTAACCTCTGAGCCATCTCTCCAGCCCCACTCTACAGATTTTTATGTGCTGACACAAGTGCTTCCCATGGTAATTCATCCCACTATTGTAATAGCCCTTGACCTAGGTAGGTCCTGTCATTTATTACTCTCACTTTATAGATGAGGAATCTGGGATGCTCCAAGGCTCTCTGGCTTCCCAACTTAGAAAAAGGAATGTGAGTAGTTGGATCCAGACACATAATTTTTTTTTTTCTTTCAAGACAGTGTTTTTTCTGTGTAGTCCTGGCTGTCCTAGAACTCACTCTGTAGACCAGGCTGGCCTCGAACTCAAGACATGTGCCACTACACAGCCACACATTCTTACCACAGCCAGGAAGGATGTTCTTTCTCATCTACTGTCCCTCAGCGGCAGCAGTAGGTGGGCGGCTGAGGCACAGGCCTGTAATCCCATCACTTTCGAGGCAGAGACAAGAGGATGATGAGAGCAAGGTCAGCCTGGACTCTATAGCAAACAAACAAAGACACAGAATAGTGGCCACAGGAAACAAGGAGTAGACATGAAGACGTGAGATGTGTTTCAGGTCCTGGGACTGTCTGACAGCTGTGTGAAGAGTGGGAAGGACTTTACTAAGGTGGTTGACATTGAGGACTTTTAAAGCCACATCAGACAAAACAAAGAGGCAGGCAACTAAGTGTTAGGAATGGCACAGAGTATAAATTCCATAAAAATCATAGAAAGGAGAGGAGGAACTTTCTGGATCACAGGAGACTTATGACTGCTGTCAAGGAACGGGCATTCAGGCTAGTCTTTGGGACATGGGAACAAAGGACTAGGAAGTCTACAAAATTCTTAGAAGCCTCCTCTGCTTAGTAGATTCCTAACTATATCACCAACATCAAGGCCAGGACCTCTTAAGTCCCAAGGGACTTATTAATATTGTTGAATGTACAAATAGGTTTTAAATATATATGCATGTTTTGGGGGCTGGAGAGAAGGTTCAACAGGTAAGAGCACTTGTTGCTCTTGCATAAGACTGAGGTTCCGTTGCCCGAAGCCATATGGTGGCTCACAGCCATCCATAACTCCATTCCAGGGTGTGGTGGTTTAAGTAAGAATGACCTCCATAGGCTCATAGATTTGAATGTTCTGCCATCAGGGAGTGGTACTATTTGGGAAGGGTTAGGAGGCGTGGCTTTGCTGGAATAGACGTTGTTTTGTTGGAGGAAGCATGTCCCTGAGGATGCTCTTTGAGGTTTCAAAAGCCCATGTCAGGTGCAGTCCTCTCTCTCTCTCTCATCCGTCTCCTCTCCTCCCTCGTCCTCTCTCTCCTCTCTCACTCTCTCCTCCTCTCTCCTCCCTTCGTCCTCTCTCCTCTCATCCTCTCCTCTCTCTCTCTCTCTGTCATGTAGATCAGGATGTAGAACTCTCAGCTACTTCTCCAGCACGTGTCTGCCCGTGTACCTCCATGATCATGATGATAGTGAACTAAACCTCTAAAACTATAAGCAAGCCCCCAATTAAATTATATATATGAGATGTCTTGGCTTGGTGGCTTTTCACAGCAACTAAGACACAAGGGATCCAATGCCTTCTTCTGACCTCTGCAAGTGCCAAGCTCTTAAGGATACACATACTTACAGGCAAAAATAAAATCATCAAATTATATACGTGTGTGTGTATCAAGGTACACACACACACACACACACACACACACACACACACACACACACACACACGTATTTGAATAGACCATTCAAAAGTTAACATGATTCAAAATGCTAGAATGAAATTCTTATCACTGAGCCGGATGTGGTGGCACACGTTTTTATTCCCAGCACTAGGAGGCAGAGGCAGGTGGATCTCCATGAGTTCGAGGCCAGCCTAGTCTACAGAGTGAGTCCAGGACTCTCTGGGCTCTGTTTCACAAAGAAACCCTGTCTCAAAAACCAAACCAAAACAAGACAAAATTCTTATCACTGTCCTTGACCAGCAAGCTCCTCTATTTAGAGTCAAGTGGATTTTATGGTTTTCGAGGGGGTTTTGTTTTGTTTTGCTTTGCTTTCAGCATTATTATGAACATGTATAAGCAAATACATAATGCATGTCAACTCTTAATTCGTTCCTCGACGACACATTTTAACATAAGTTATGGCACAGCGTGTGCAGTGTTGACTGCACGCAGGGAGGTTTTTCTCTAACCGTTCCTGAGGCTCTCCCTCTGTCTAATCAGTGTGTTATGGTTTGCATTTGGGGCACCCTGCAGAGGTTTCTGTACTGAAGGCTTGGCCCCCTACAGAAGCAGTGCTCAGAAGTGGGACAAGAGGCAATGATTTCTTGTGAGAGTTCTCACCTCATAAGTAGATTAATCCATTGGCCGGTTCACAGTTAGGAGGAGGTAGAAAGAGTGGAAGGTGTGATCTGATTGGAGGAAGTAGGTCACTTCCCAGGCACGCCCCAGAAGGGTGTGTCTGATTTCTTCTCTCTTGGCCACCTTCTTTGACATCCAGCACCAGAAAGTTTGACTTTGTACTCAGACAAAGAGCAATGGAGCCAGCTGACCTTGGACTGAAGCCTCAGAAACAGTGAGCCAAAACACTTATTTTGTTGTTGTTGTTTGTTTTTTAGAGTCAGGGTTTCTCTGTGTAGCTTTGGCTGTCCTGGATTGCTTTGTAGGCAAGGTAGGCCTTGAACTCACAGAGGTTCCCCTGCCTCTGCCTCTCTGAGTGCTGGAATTACAGGCGTGCGCCCCAGTGCCCAGCTCAAAACATTTCTTTTTAAAAACATTGTCTCTCTCAGGTATTTTGTCACAGAGCTGGCAGCACACAGCTCTACCTCCCTCTGTATTATGTGTGTCACCTTCCACTTTCTAGCCTTGCTCCTGCAGCTGTGTTCTTTATTTGCTGCCATGAATAGGATTACAGTGTGTGATATATAGGAGGTGAGATCTGGATGAGGGAAGCAGAGGCCGTAAAAGTACTGTGATGCTACACATTTTCCATTAGCAGGAAGTCCCCACCACACAAGCACTGAAACAGTCATCACTAGAGGTGGCCCAGTCTGGTGAGGGAGACTGAGCTTTGTGGTCAACACACTTGCACTCTGTTCCTTATGACCCGCTGCTGTGAGTGGCTATCCTCTGACCCAGGCAACCTCCACCTTGGGGAGTTCAGCTGTGCCCCCTTGCAAAAAAAAAAAAAAAAAAAAAAAAAAAAAAAAAGAACCATCCCAGCTGGACTTCTTGATTGTTTACATCCTCTCCTGGAGGGGTGGGGAGGGTCACAAGACTTGAGTACCCAGCCACTCCCTACCACCTATTGTGCACAGCTCTGCCTTAATTACAAGCGCCCTCCGGGAGGGACCAAAATATACAAGCCTGGCAAGATAGAGGGGGTTCCATCTAAGCTACTACTATAAGCAAGCCCTTATTCTTGCTGGGTAAGGTATTTCAGGTGCAGCCTCTTTGGGGGAAGAGGAGGAACACTCACACCTCTGTAAATAACCCCCACCTAGGTTCTGTAAGGAAGCCCACTAAGCTCATTGGTTTCCCCCAGAGGGAATTTTGGTAGACTTCTGTCTCAGTTGGAACTCTAGAAAAGGTAGCTGCTGTTTAAGTCTCTCCGTGGGAAGGAATTTTAGCAGTATCTGCATTCGTTTGGATAGCCACAGACTTCTTCTTGGGCGGTTCAGCTGGTGCAGGAGTGAGTGGTCCTGGACCATGAAGAGGAAGTCAAGTGAGATAGTGACTATACACAGGCTGGGGAAGCTTGCAGACCACGAGAGACGGAATGGGTCTTGTTTTCCATTGGGATGGTGATATGTTGGAACCCTCAGGATGCTTTTATATTTGTCCATCTGTGGCGGAAGGTTCCGGTTAGTTACTACTGGCAGGAATACAATTCTCACTTTGGTGATGAAAATAGCTTAAAGGCAAGACCTGAGTCACAGCAACCAGAGTTCTATACCCAGAACCTACATCTTGGAAGGAGAGAACCAACTCCCAACACTTGTCTTCTAACCGCTACATGCGTGTTGTGATACAAAGTGCCCACACATGTACGTACATGCATACGTAATGTGGGTTTTTTTAAAGATTTGTTTTTATCTTACATGTTAGAATGTTTACCTGTGTGTGTGTATGTGTGCACTGCATACGCATCTGGTGCACCATGAATAAAAAAAGAGAGAGAAATAAAAAGGAAAGGAAAGGACATGACTGCTCCTAGGTATGGTGGAGGAGAGAATTTATTATAAATATAAGGAAGCCATAGCCAGAGGCAGACACATCTGGGAGAGTCCAGCGTGGTCATGACTCTCAACCATGTGGAGAGAGAGGGAGGGGAAGGGGGAGAGGAGAATCAAGTACAGCAGCCAGGAGGCCAAAAAGAGGAGCAGGTGCCCAAAATGTCTGGATTATATAGGGAAGAGCCTGGGGAGGAGGCAGCTCAGCCCTTGGGTTGGAGAGTTCAGAGTAAAGGGCAGGGTAGGGACTGAGGGGCTCTGGGAGAACCTGGTCCACTTTGATGTGTTAAATAGGCACCTCAGCAGTGTATCCCAGGTTTGAACCTTAATATCCCCAAAGGCCAGAAGAGGCTGTCAGATCTCTTGGAGCTGGAGTTGCAGGCTGCTGTAAACTGCTTTGTGGGTGCTGAAGAGTAACCCAGAGCCTCTGCAAGGGCAGCGAGGGCTCTTAACTGCTGAGCCACCTCTCCAGCCTCTAGTAAAACATTTTCAGAGCTGGGCATGGTGGCGCACACCTTTAATCCCAGCACTCAGGAGGAAGAAAATGGCAGATCGTTGTGAGTTCGAGGCTAGCCTGGTCTACAAAGTGAGTCCAGGACAGCCAAGGCTACACAGAGAAACCCTGTCTCGAAAAAAACCAAGTAAATAAAATGAAATTTTAAAAAATGTTCAAAGTTTAAAAAAAAAGAAAAAAGAAAAGATTTAAGATGGATGCCGTGGCATTACACTCAATACACTGAAACTAACCGAGCCATTGGTTTTTATGGTATGAACTAAACCTCAGGAAAGTTGTACATCAAATGCAGTGGTAGGAAGGTGAATTGGAAGAGGAGGAGGAGGAAGAGGAGGAGGAGGAAGAGAAGGAGGAAGGACTGAAACAACCTAGGAGCAGCAGAGGCAAGATTGTACGTGAAACGTAGGCCTAGTACCTCTCTGGTCATCTGAGGGCTTCATCTTAGTGCCAGCTCCACTTTCAGCTGGCTGTGACCCTGGAAAAGCTCCCCACCTCTGTGTGCTTTCTTTGCCTTGTTATATTAAAAAAGAAGCAAAGACAAGACAGACAGACAGACAGACAAAAGAAGTGAGAACAGGACTGTACCTCCTGATGACTTACGACTACCATTTGGCTCCTGAGTAGGCCGGTGGCGGAGGAGCTGGGGGAAGCCAAAGATAGGCAGAGAGCAGATATTTGCTAGGCCTTTCCTCTCCCCTTGCCCTACTCTGCATCCTGCCCTCCCCTTGACCTCTTTTGTTCAGCTTCCATCAACCTGGAAGCCTATGCATGCAGGACCGCGTGGGAGGCTTGCATAGGGTCAAGGTCATGAGGAGACCCTGACCGGAGCCACATGTCGAGTGTTATTCCATTTTAAGTAGATGGTAGACCTTGGGAGGGAAGCAGCTTGAGAAACCGAGGGGAACCTCACAGCAAGCTCTCCAGGCAGGAAGGGCTTTTCTATTATTTTCTAGTGTCTGCTTATAAAGAGAGCATTCCCTCATTAGCATTCAGTAGCATCTGTTAACATATGGTAGTAAGCTGTACTCAAGTAACTACACATATTTTACTTTTTTTCATGTTTTACTTTTTTATTGTGATAAAGCACATATAATTTTTTTTTCCATCTTTGCCACTTTAAGTGAACTGTGCAATGGCCTTAACCTAGTAACATGGTTATGCAACTGTCACTGCCATCTATGTCTATTCTGTAAATGAGACAGAACTCATGAGAAATGTGGAATCCCAAATGTTCCTCTCCATGGCCTCTTGACCTTTACATGCTCCATGTAACTGCTCCGGATTCTCCCGGGCCCTTCTCATCAACTGTATTTTAGCTGTTTGCCTTTGCTTGAGGAGATGGGTTATAACAGAAAGCAGAGCATCGTTCTTTTGCAAGGAGGCTTAGGTGCCTTTGCAGCGTGCATGGTCAGCATCTCAGCGTTTCATCCCTGCAGGCTTAAATTCCCATGCACCTGGGCGGGAAGGCACAGTGCAGGGACAGGAACACGATGCTTCCCAGGTTTCCTGTCTTCCAGCCTAATAGGATCCCTTGTCCTGCATCCCAGGCCCATGTCACAGATGAAACGTTATCATTGCAGAGTGCCCAAAATTCTCAGAGCAGATGGGACAACAGCAGTGACAGCCAAGGATCCTCTGTCCTGCGCAATGCAGGTGATACTTGGTGATACTTGCTCCTCCCTGCCTGATGCTTTGTTGAGCAAGACATCCATACCTGGGCCCTGGCGATGACTTCAAGAGGCGTGCTTGCTTCACAGCTGGATTCAAAATGACGCTGGTCCATATTCTCATTCTGCAGAAGATGAAAACTCAGAAATGAAAAATGTTTAGGATTTGCTTGATTTTTTTTCCTTTTTAATATTTAAGTCTGGGCTGCATGGAGGTAAAGAGAAATTACAGAATTAGAGTACACCTTATCGCACAGGAAAGAGGCCAGGGAAAGGCTGAAAAAGAAGATCCTGCCACATATCCAAAGAGGCAAAAACCAGGAAAATAGCTTTAGCCCCACAGACAGAGTGCAGTTAGACGATTTTTCCCAGAAACCCGCAAGAAGGCAAAATCGAATAAAATACAAACCTTTCCACTCCAAGTGTTCTGTCCTCCCTCCCAATCTCCTCTTTCCTTCCCTCCCAACTCCAACTCCTCTCCCCACTAAGGGGCGCTCTGTGTTTTTAACCTTCATGTGAAGTCTTTGGGCACTTTGTGTTTTATTCACCATGGTCTCCTTAGAAGGAGTGAATAGACAAGCACAGAGACACGAAAAGGAACTGGGTCCAAAGGCTCAGATTCTAATGGAGGAAAATGGAAGCAGAAAGGAAGAAAGGGGTCCCAGAGGAGACAGTCACCACGCCCAGAGGGAAATGTGTTGGTTTTGAGGATTTACACTGCAGGTTCCTAAGAGGAGAAAAAAATTCCAGAGGAAATTTAATAGAATTTGATGGTGACGGTGTCGTGAGACACAGTTTCTCTCATGTTGTAGCCTAGGCTAGCCTGTAAGTCGCTATGTACCATAGGTTGTCTGACACCTGTGGCACTTGTTCTGAGTGCTGGGATTACGGGCATGGAAGAAAACAAGACAGAACGCCTTTTAAAAAGTCTGAAAACAAGCACTTTGGGACAGGATGACCCAGGAAATATCAGAGAAATGACATATTCTTCAACTCAGTGGGAACAAGGCAAAATAGAGCCTGGGAAAAAATAAAGGGAAAGAGAGGAGTGTACTGAGAGTTTAAATTCTTTGTGATTGGAGATATAAGCGGGTAATGGATGGCTCGCCTCGCATGTGAGAGCCAGCTTCTCCCTGAGCATCAAGTTCTCCTCCTCTTCTTACAGAAACTGGGGTACATATAACTATATGTACCGATTCTGACATCTTTTTTTTTTTTTTTAAAGATTTGTTTATTGGGCCGGGTGGTGGTGGCACATGCCTTTAATCCCAGCCCTCAGAAGGCAGGCAGATCGCTGTGAGTTTGAGGCTAGCCTGGTCTACAAAGTGAGTCCAGCAGAGCCAAGGCTAACACAGAGAAACCTTGTCTCAAAAAACAAAAAACAAACAAAGAAAAGCATTTATTATTATGTATACAGTGTTCTGCCTGCATGTACATCTACAGGCCAGAAGAGGGCATCAGATCATATTATAGATAGTTGTGAGGTACCATGTGGTTCCTGGGAATTGAACTTAAGGACCTCTGGAAGAAAAGACAGTGCTCTTAACCACTAAGCTATCTCTCCAGCCTGGTGCTGACATCTTTTGTCAGATCAGGCGACAGACACATATGCAGAGGAGTTTTTTTGTTGTTGCCTGTTTTGTTTTTAGAGACAGGGTTTCTCTGTGTAGCCTTTGCTGTCCTGGACTTGCTTTGTAGACCAGGCTGGCCTTGAACTCACAGAGATCTGCTTGCCTCAACTTCCCAAGTGCTAGGAGGATTTCAGGCATGAGCCACCATGCCCAGTTTGGCAAAGGAGTTTCAAAGTTAATTCTATGGACATTCTGACAGCAGAATAAGATGCATAAATTGTTATTTAAAAAACAAAAGCAAGGGCTGGAGAGATGGCTCAGAGGTTAAGAGCACTGACTGCCCTTCCAAAGGTCATGAGTTCAATTCCCAGAGACCACATGTTGGCTTACAACCATCTATAATGAGATATTCTATACATAATAAAAAAATAAATCTTAAAAAAAAAAAAAAAAAAAAAACAAAAAAAAACAAAAGCAAAAACAAACCTCTGATATTTAAAATTTTTTTTTAATGTGACTTTATGGGCACTTGACTTGGAAGCATGTTTTATGGCTGTTTAAATGGCTGCAATCTCTGGAAAGGTTAACTTTTTACGTATACACGCATGTAACTTTTGCTTTCCAGCTTGTTTTATTTTCAAATACTCCACGTCTTTGCCTTATACCTACTTGATCTATTGGTTTCTGAGAGATATGCAGTAGCTTTTCCATGGACAGAGATTTGTAAATTTCATTCCTTATGGTACTGGGCTTTCCCTCCAAATATTCTGAATTTTTGCTATCGGAGCATGAAGAGGATGGATATTACATTTTTCTCAGTGGGTTGTGCTTCTTATGAATAGTGAAGTATGTGTCCCTGACAGTCTTGATTTAAACTATATTTAGACCTTAACATTTTTATTTTATGTATATAAGTATTTGCCTGCATGTATTTATATGCACTGCAGGCACACAGTGTTTGAGGGGCCAGCAGAGGGCCTCAGATTCCCTGAGTCTCTAAGTGGGTGCCGGGAAATGAGCCAGGGTCCTCTGAAACAGTAGCCAGTGCTCTTAACCACTGAGCCATCTCTCCAGACCCTCCCTGACATTTCTTTTAAAGATTTATTTACTTATTAAGTATACAATGTTTTGCCTGCATGTACGTGGGCATGCCAGAAGAGGGCACCACATCTTATTATAGATGATTGTAAGCCATCATGTGGTTGCTGGGAATTGAACTCAGGACCTTTGGAAAAGCAGGCAGTGCCCTTAACCTCTGAGCCATCTCTCCAGCCCCTCTGCCTGACATTTTAAATGATTTTTTCTTATACATTATTTTGTGTGGACCAATATTTTTATACTTGATCTTGTTTTTCTTTCTTCTTCATCCAATTCTTTCGTTTGTTCATTATTTTCTCTCTCTCTCTCTTTTTTTTTTCCAGACAGGTTTCTCTGTGTAGCCTTGCCTGTCCTGGACTCACTTTTTTAGACCAGGCTGGCCTTGAACTCACAGAGATCTACCTGTCTCTGCCTCCCAAGTGCTGGGATTAAAAGCATGTGGCACCACACCCAGCTTTTCATTGCCATTTTTAAAGAGATGTATTTTATTTTATGTGTATAAGTGTTTGCCTGCATGAATGCTTATGCACCATATGTGTGCCTGGTGCCTAAAGAGAGCAGAAAAAGGTTTCAGATTCCCTGGACCTTAAATTACAGACAACTGTGAGCAATCATGTGTGTGTTGGGAATTGAATTCAGGTCCTCTGCAACAGCATGCAGTGCTCTTAACCACTGAGCCATCTCATCAGCCCATTTCATTACCACTTTACAATGCAGACTGAACTAACAGTAAGAAAAACCTTAAATTTTTTTCCCTTTGAGACAGGGTTTCTCTGTGTAGCCTTGGCTGTCCTGGACTCACTTTGTAGACCAGACTGGCCTCAAACTTACAGAGATCTGCCTGCCTCTGCTTACTGTGTACTGGGACTAAAGGCACGTACCACCACTCCCTCCCACCACCCTTTTATTTTTTGAGACAAGGTTTGTATTACTTTTAAACTTAGACAAAAATTTCCTAGATCAATAGAACAAACTTCAATTACAAAAACAACAAAACCAAGCAAACAAAAATCTTCATGTATGTATAACTTACAAAGTATAAAATTCATTTTCCAAGTATAAAGTGGACCCTGTCTCTATGATCCATTGAAAAAATTATTCCTTGTTAAAATAGTAATGAATGTGCTTAAGGACTGAATATCTATGGCCTTTCCCAGTTATAAATCTATAGTTGCCTAAGAATCTAAGAAAGGGGGGAAAAAAGAAAAGGGGAAAAAACCAATTATAAGGAACATGTGTTATATACATAGTGAAAAAATTTCCAGCCATTGAAAAAAAATATTGAATGAAGCAGACAGAGCTCTCTGAGTTTGAGGCAAGCCTGATCTACATAGCAAGCTCCAGACAAGCTAAAGTATGTAGTGAGGTCCTGTCTCAAAGAAGAAAAAACAGGAAAGTATATGCAACTGAGATAATTATATAAAGTGAATTAAGGCATTGTCAGAAAGACAGATATCATATTTTCTTTATTACAGTTTCTGGATTCCATATGAATTACTTTTTGAAAATCTCTCTGTAAATTAGATAGTTTAGATATAGATATGGCTTGACAGTGAAGCTATTGTTTTTGGTTAGTTTTTATTTTTCAATTTGACACACCCTACAGACCAGTGGGAAGAGGAAACTTAGATTGAGGAATTACCCAGATCATACAGCCCTGTGATGGCTGATATGGGTGGGCCAAGCCCCCTGTGGGTGGGCCAAGCCCCCTGTGGGCGGTACCATCCTTAGGCAAGCTTGTCTGGCCTGCTTGAGAAAGCTAGAGAACCACTAGCCTGAATGAACCAGAGAGCCAGCCAGTAATCAGCAGGTTCCTCCATGGTTTTTGCTTTCATTTCTGCTTGAGTTTTTGTCCTGACTCCCCTCAAGGATGATTTTACACCTGGAAGGGTAAGCTGAAATCCCCCCAACACCTCTTCAATTCTTCATTTCTGAAAAGCCATCTGCAGCTTTCAGTCCCTTCCTTACCTTCCCACTACTAGCCCAAGGCAGCTGGCTATCTCTCTGTCTTTCTAGGTTCCCTCTCTTGGGCTCTTCATGAAAAGGAATTACATAGCACCGATGTCTTTGAGTTCCACTTCTGAATGCTATAAACAATGAGGCCAGAGTGTTCATATCCAAGACGTTGGTAAAGGCCTATGCTTCCCTTTTCGGACAGACCCCTAGCTTCCGTGTCAGTTCTGCCGAGGCGTTTCCCGGAGCTTACAAGGTGGGGGCCATTTCTACTTTCAGGATGAAGTTATTGGTCGGTCTGTGCCTGTGAGCAGGGCCAAACACGAACTGCCCAGTAAAGTGCAGAGTCATCCTGTGTCCGCATCTGTGCTGTTTGTAAACAAGGCCGGGTCTGCACACCCACACATGTAGGGAGTCATGTAGAGCTGCACAGCCCTGCTGCTGGGGCAGAGTCACGGAAATGACTCTACTGAGCTGTCCCTCCATACCCAGGGCTGTAGGTTCCAGGACATTCCCACCGTGACCACCCAAATTCACCGGTGCTCAAGTCTCTAGTAGGAAATGGCAAGTATCTGCTTATGACTCATGCCTGTCCCATATCACATCCCACTATTTATTGTAAGTCATCTCTAAAAGCTTAACTTAATGTAAATGCCACCATAATAGTTGTGATACCATATTGTTTCTGGAATAAAAAAATTATTAAATTAATAAGGAGGAAGAGTCTGCCCTTTTTATCGATACATGTTCCTCTCTATGCTAGAGATCAGATCTAGAGCCTTAAACTCCCTAGGCAAATACTCTTCCTGTTAAACCACTCCTGCTAGCCTGAGATACAAATTTTTGTTTTGTTTTGTTTTTTGAGACAGTGTTTCTCTGTGTAGCCCTGGCTGTCCTTGATTCACTTTGTAGACCAGGCTGACCTCAAACTCACATTGATCGATCTGCCTCTGCCTCTTGAGTGCTGGGATTATAGGCATGTGCCATTGCACCCAGCTGAGATGCAATTTTTTAAAAGATTTATTTTGTTTTATGTATATGAGTGTTTGCCTGCATGCATTTATTTACACCATGAGCTTGCTTGGTACCTGAGGAGGCCAGGAGAAGGGATCAGATCCTCAGAAACTGGAATTACAGATGACTGTGAGCCACCATGTCCTCTGGTAGCTCAGCAGCCAGTGCACTTGACCACAGAACCATCTTTCCAATTTCCAGATACAATTGTTTTGACCAAATACTGTTACTCTGTGGCTGGTTGATCCATGGATGTGGAACTGGAAGACACAGAGGGCTATCTGCAAATAGGCAGTGTCAGGAACATAGTGAATGAATGCCCACTTTGGCATTTGGCAAAGAAATGGAGGAAGAGCTGCTGAGGGATTAAGGAGGACCAAAGGCTCTCTCAGAGGAATTAGTTCCGTGTGGAGACCTGAAGGATGAGCCTTAGGTACTCAGGCCAAGACTGCGCAGAAGAAGCAGATGAAAGGAATGACGCATACGCTGTATTTCCTTGTTAGGCACACACTTGTTCACAGTATATCCTGGAGCTGGGCTTTGTTGCCCCAGCACCTGCATCCAATGATGCTTGTGGCTTTTGAAAGGCCTGAAAAACAAGGCCAAGCTGACCCCTGCCCTAGTTCCAAGAAACCACCACCTGCAGCCTCAGGAAAAACACCCTGTGCAGAAAGCCCCCACACGGCCTGCTCTCTGACCACCACCCCCCCCCCACCCCCTCACCCCCGCCAGTTAACCCGACCCAAGCCAATCATCCTGCTCACATACCTTAGATACAGCAGCTCATCCAATCAGTTTAAAGGTCATCTCCTCCCTCTGGCTTGCGGTTTTAGTCTTTATAAGCAGTCTGTAACAGCTACTCCGGGTCCCTTGGCCTCTCGAGTGCTGAGGTACCCTGACACACCAGCAATAAATCTTTGCTCTTTGCATCAGCGCTGTGGTGTTTGAGTGGTCTCTCGCGACGACCCCCCTTCCCGAAATGGACTCTAGAGTCCAACATTTGGGGGCTCGTCCGGGATTTGAGGGGGTCTCCCTGAGACCACTGACCCACCCCGTTGAAGGTTACCACCGGCCCGGGCCACCGACTGACGACCAAACTGTGAGTTACTTTTGTTTTGTCCTCATCTGTGTCTTGACTTTCCGTAGCGCGCAAGTCAGTAGCAGGACGAGAGGGGGAACAGACGTGTCCGGCACCCTCTTCTCCACACCCTGGAGGACGCTCCGGCGGTGGTCTGGAGGAACTCTGACGATACCATCAGTCTCCTCAAATCCATAGGCGACCACGCAACCGCGCCGCCATCAGAATCTGTGCTTTCAATTTGGCGCCGATCCTTTGCTGCACAGCTTGTGTCTTCCTGTCTGCTAATTTTATTTGTGTGTATAATCGGTCTCTTTGTGTGGACTGAGACAACTGACGCCAACATGGGACAGGCTATGACCACCCCCTTGACTCTGACTCTTGACCATTTCAAAGACATGTGAGCCTGAGTGCACAACCTCTCGGTAGACGTCCACAAAGGATGTTGGCAAACTTTTTGTGCCTCCGATGGCCCACTTTCAATGTGGGCTGGCCTCGGGATGGTACTTTTCCCCTTCCCATTATTTCCCAGGTCAAGGCCATCGTCTTCAGTCCCCGACCGAATGGACACCCTGACCAGGTTCCCTACATTATCACCTGGGAAGCCCTCATTCGAGACCCTCCACCTTGGGTCAGAGCTTTTCTCTCCCAGCCACTCTCCTCCCCATCTACTCTCCTTCCTGTCTCAACCTCTCCAGAAACTCAGAAGCGCCAAAAGCCCATACTCTCAGATGAGGGCCAACGAGATCTCCTTCCTTTAGACCCTACTTCTTATTCCTTGCTCTTCTATCCTTCCCCAGCTCCTTCTCGCTTCCACCTCAACTCTCTCGCCCTCTCCATCACCCTCACCTTCTGCTCCACCACTTACCCCCTCTCCTCGGTCCTCTGACCCTTCACCTCCTCCATCCCCTCCCCACTTACACACCCACCGGAAAAAAACAAGACACCCAACCTCTCTCTTTCCTCTACGCTCTATCAATGGAGATATCCAGTACTGGCCCTTCTCGGCGGCAGACTTGTACAACTGGAAGACAAACAACCCCCCTTTCTCACAAGATCCACAGGCTCTCACCTCTCTCATAGAGTCCATCCTTCTCACCCATCAGCCCACTTGGGATGACTGCCAGCAACTCCTCCAAGTCCTCCTGACTGTCGAAGAACAACAACGGGTGCTACTAGAGGCCTGCAAAAATGTCCCTGGGCCAAACGGGGCCCCTACCCTGCTGCCTAATGAGATTGATGAAGGCTTCCCCCTCATTTGCCCTGATTGGGATTTTGAAACGGCGGCAGGTAGGGAGAGTCTCTGTATCTATCGCCAGGCTCTGTTGGCAGGTCTCAAAGGGGCTGGACGGCGCCCCACCAATTTGGCCAAGGCAAGATCTATTACCCAGGGAAAGGACGAGAGCCCCGCTGGCTTTATGGAAAGGCTTCTGGAGGGATTCCGTATGTATACTCCATTTGACCCCGAAGCACCTGAACATAGGGCAACGGTGGCCATGTCCTTCATAGATCAGTCAGCACCGGACATTAAAGGAAAATTACAGAAAGTAGATAGCATTCAGACATGCTCCTTAGAGGATTCAGTCAGAGAGGCAGAGAAGGCTTACAACAAAAGAGAGACTCAAGAGGAAAAGGAGGCTAGGCTAGCCAGAGAACAGGAGGACTGTAGAGACCGGAAAAGGGATAGAAACTTAAGCAAAATCTTGGCCACAGTGGTAATAGATAACTCTAGATTAAGAGGACAGGACGAAGGGGGGGGGACGGAGGTGGCCCAGAGTAGACAAGGACCAATGTGCCTACTTCAAGGAACGCGGACACTGGCTAAAAGACTGCCCCAAGTGCCCTAAGGACTGGAAAAAGCCAGTCCCGGTCCCAACCTTAGATGAGGAAAGCAACTGAGGGTGTCAGGGCTCCGACCCCTCCCCCCAGCCCCTGCTAACTCTCACCTTCTTGGTAGACACAGGTGCCCAACACTCAATCCTGACCCAGCCGGCTGGACCAATGTCATCAAAAACTTTCTGGGTCCAAGGAGCAACCGGGGGCAAATTACATCGATGGACTAATAGACAGACTGTAAACCTTGGTATAGGTACTATGACCCACTCCTTCCCCGTAGTTCCTGAATGCCCCTACCCCCTGCTAGGAAGAGGTTTATTAACCAAGTTGGGGGTCCAGATACACTTCTCAGAAGAAGGGCCACAAGTACATAATATCATGGGAACACCCGTGCAGACTCTCACTGTTAAACTGCAAGATGAGTACAGGTTATTTGAGCCCACCTCTCAAGAGCCCCTCTCAGAAAACAGCCCTTGGCTCCAGAAATTCCCTCAGGCATGGGCTGAGACCGGAGGGCTTGGACTAGCCCATATGCAGCCACCTATTATTGTGACTCTTAAACTCTTGGCTGTACCGGTCTCACTTAGACAGTATCCGATGAGCCAAGACGCCTGGCTGGGCATTAAAAAACACATCCACTGATTCCTACAGCTGGGAATCTTAAAGCCTTGTCAGTTCCCCTGGAATACTCCACTCTTGCCTGTTAAAAAAAACCAGGGACGCAAAAAAAAAACCAGGGACGCAGGACTATAGGCCTGCAGGACCTCAGAGAGTCAATAAGAGGGTGATGACATTCCCTACAGTGCCCAACCCATACAATCTACTGAGCACTCTAAGGCTGATTTTACTTGGTATACTGTTAGACCTAAGATGCTTCTTTAGCTCAGTTGGCCCCCAAAGCCAATTGTACTTTGCCTTCGAAAGGAAGGACCCTGAATTAGGACTCTCAGGACAGGTACCTGGACGCGCCTTCCCCAAAGTTTCAAGAATTCTCCAACCCTGTTTGATGAGGCCCTGCGCCAGAATTTGACTGACTTCCACACCCAGAACCCTGAGGTGACACTCCTGCAGTACGTGGATGACCTTCTATTGGCCGCTCCCACCAAGGAGGCCTGTATCACCGCCACCCAGCACTTACTCCAAGAACTGGGTAACAAGGCTATCGTGCATCGGCCAAAAGGCCCAGATCTGCAAAAAGGAGGTAACATATTTGGGCTATGTCCTGCATGAGGGAAAAAGATGGCTCACCAAGAGTCAATTGACATGGTGGCCAAGATTCCCCACCTCAGAGCCCCAGACAGTTAAGAGAGTTCTTGGGGACAGCAGGCTTCTGCAGATTATGATACCGGGCTTTGCTGAACTGGCTGCCCCCTTATACCCTCTGACATGGGGCACTGACTTTTTCCAGTGGGGGCCCCCCAGCAGCAGGCCTTTGAAGCCATAAAGAAGGCCCTCCTGTCTGCCCCGCCCTGGGATTGCCAGACACCACAAGCATTCACCCTCTTTGTAGATGAAAAACAAGGGATCGCCAAGGGGGTATTGGCTCAAAATCTGGGACCTTGGAAACGGCCTGTGGCCTACTTATCTAAACAATAGACACTGTAGCCGGATGGCCTCCATGCCTGCACATTATGGCTGCCACTGCGCTGTTGGTTAAAGATGCCAACAAATTGACCTTGGGCAATCCTGACCATAGTCACGCCTCATGCATTAGAGGCAATGATACGCCAGCCCCCCATAGATGGGTCACCAATGCCCGTCTCACTCACTACTAAGCTCTACTCCTAGACTCTGAACGTATCACCTTCACCCTCAGTTACCTCAACCCTGCCACATTGCTGCCAGCCCCAGACCGAGGACAAGAGACTCCACATGACTGTCATCAAGTGTTGGCTGAGACACATGGAACTCGAGAGGACCTCCAAGATGAACTTCCAGAAGCCGACACACTTGGTATACGGATGGTAGCAGTTATTTGGACTCAGGTACCAGACGGGCAGGGCAACAGTGGTGGATGGGCAGAAGGTCATATGGGCCCAGGCCCTTCCCTCAGGGACCTCTTCCCAAAAAGCTGAGCTTATAGGCCTGACTAAGGCCTTGGAACTCTCTCAAGGCAAAAAGGCTAATATCTACACTGACAGCCGGTATGCCTTTGCCACCACCCATATACATGGGAGCATCTATGAACAGAGGGGCTTATTAACATCAGAGGGCAAAGAGATAAAAAAAGCCCGAAATTAAAGCCTTGCTAAAAGCCCTCTTCCTGCCTGCTCGGGTGGCCATCATTCACTGTCCTGGGCATCAAAAAGGACAGGACCCCATTGCCCTGGGCAACCAACAGGCGGACAGAGTGACAAAACAAGTCGCCCGCATGGAGGCCCTAACACTGGCCCTAGAGGCCGATAGAGCCAATCAGGCAACCAGCCAATTAGAACCATATCTATACTTCGGAAGACCAAGCCAAGGCTCAGGCCTTAGGGGCCTCATTAGACCCAAAACTCCAGCAGTGGATCAAAAATGACAAGACTGTGCTACCAGCCAAAGAGGCAACTGCCATGATCCAACAGATTCACACCTGGACCCACCTAGGATCAAAAAAGCTTCTACCGATCCTGGACAAAACAGAGTTCATCATCCCTGGAGCCAATGCCCTGATTGACAAAATTGTAGCTAATTGCCAAGCCTGCCAGCAAGTCAATGCTGGCAAAAGCCAAGCCCCAGAAGGAACCAGGGTCCATGGGGACAGACCAGGAACCTACTGGGAAGTGGACTTCACTGAGGTAAAACCCCCAGCTGCGGGTTATCGATACTTATTGGTTTCATAGACACTTTTACAGGATGGGTAGAGGCTTTCCCAACCCGACGGGAAACAGCACAAACAGTAACCAAGGCCATCCTGGAAGACATCTTTCCTCGGTTCAGACTCCCTAAGGTAATCAGATCAGACAATGGGCTGGCCTTTGTCTCCCAGGTAAGTCAGGGATTGGCCAAGATTCTGGGGACCAATTGGAAATTACATTGTACTTATAGAGCTCAAAGTTCAGGACAGGTAGAAAGGATGAATAGAACCCTAAAAGAGACCTTGACTAAATTGACCATAAAGACTGGCTTAAAAGATTGGATATGCCTCCTACCTCTGGCCCTACTTAGGTCCAGAAATACCCCTTCTCATTTTAACCTGACTCCATACGAGATTTTATATGGAGGGCCACTCCCTCTGTCCACCATGCTCAATTCTTATCAGCTTTCTGCTTCCAAAACCGATTTGCAGGCTCGTCTAAAGGGGCTACAAGCAGTACAGGCTCAAGTTTGGGCCCCCCTTGCTGAGATCTACAAGCCTGGTCACAACAAGATGGGACACCCTTTCCACGTTTGGGGACTCAGTCTACATCCGACGACACCGGTCCCAGGGACTTGAGCCCCGGTGGAAGGGACCTTACACTATCCTCCTGACCACACCCACCACTCTCAAAGTGGATGGAATAGCTGCCTGGATCTATGCCGCCCACGCGAAAGCTGCTCCCACCACACAGGACCCAGCCACTGAGACTTCATGATGGCAGCTACACCACTCCCAGGATCCACTCAAGATAAGACTGACCAAGCTTGGTCCTCCCTGATCCTCCTTATTTTCTGGGGGTGGCTCCTACCCAATTGCCTCCCTTCCAACCTCCACATGCCCCAGGTTCTGACCTGGGAAATAATCTCTCAAACTGGGGACATAGTCTGAACGACTTCTCAGGAAGCGCCTCCCTGGACTTGGTGGCCCACTCTCACCCCCGACCTTAGTCAGTTGGCTGCCAGTAACTGGAACATTTCTGAATATCATGCTAACGGGGGGAAAACTGCCAAACGCCCTGGGTTGCCTGAATGTGGGGGAGAACCCTCTTGTATACACCCCTGTGCCCCTGCAGGTATTGGGGCCTGGGCTATTGGCTGTGCTCATCCCCAGCTCCGGACTGAGCTAGGTCTCAAGTCCATCTACGTTTGCCCCCGTGATCAGCCCACACGCCAAAAGAGGCGACAATGTGGAGGGGTCTCTGACTATTATTGTGCAGCCTGGGGGTGCGAAACCACCGGGGATAGTCCCTGGAAACCCACTTCATCCTGGGACTACATTACTGTTAAACGCAGGAATCCTGAGTCCCCCTCTTGGGGATGGGGAACTCATTTGACAGACTCAGAATGCCTGCGCAAATATGCCAACACTGTCTACCAGACCGCTGGTACATGGAAGGGCAAAGGCCCATGCCTTAACTTCTCCTGTAACCCATTACAGATCCAATTCACGGAGTCAGGCAAAAGGTTAACCAACCAATACCTCACTGGGCTCACCTGGGGCCTCTGACTTTATACCAAGGGAACTGACTCGGGGCTCATTTTCAAAATCAGGCTGACTAACAAGCCAATTACTGTCCCTATGGGTCCCAACCGGGTGCTGACCGAACAGAAGGGCTTAAATCTAAACACCGGCCTGGCATCCCAGTATCCCCCACCCCCGCCCTTAACTTGCCCTAGCCAGCTCCCTCCACGGGTCAGAGAATCTTCAACCTCATCCAGGGGGCCATCACGGCTCTTAATCGGTCTGACCCTGAGGCCACCAAATCTTGTTGGTTATGTGTGACCCCAAATCCCCCCTCTTATGAAGGAATAGCTCTTTGTAACCATACTCTCCCGGTCACACGAACAACTCACACCTATTATCTGGTGCTGGGAATAGACACTTGGTGGGCCTGCAACACTGGCTTAACCCCTTGCACCTCTACCTCTGTCTTCAACTCTTCTTCCCATCACTGTATACTTGTTCAGTTAATCCCCAGGATATACTATCAGGCACCCGAATCCTTCAAAGAATAGTTCCTCCACCATTGCCATCAGCAGTGGGAACGAGTAACCCTGACTCTCGCTGTCCTGCTGGGCCTGGGTATTGCAGGGGTGGGAACGGGAACTGCAGCCCTTGTAGAGGGGATCCAACATTTCCGGCAACTCAGAGAAGCGATGGATGAAGATTTATGAGCCATAGAGCAATCTATCTCTAAGTTAGAAGAGTCCCTGACATCCTAATCAGAAGTAGTGTTACAAAACTGAAGGGGGCTTGGCCTAGTCTTCCTGAAAGAGGGGGGGGTTATGTGCCGCTCTCAAGGAGCAATGCTGTTTTTATGTAGATCACTCAGGGGTAGTCAAGGATTCTATGTCCAAACTGCGGGAACACCTAGATAAAAGACAAAAGGAGCGGGAAGCAGGTGAAGGGTGGTTTAAAGGCTGGTACAACAAGTCTCCTTGGTTTATTACCCTGGTCTCCACACTCTTAGGGCCCCTCTTGATCCTCATACTAGTCCTTACCCTTGGCCCCTACATTTTAAACAGACTCCTCGCTTTCATCAAAGATAAACTAAACATAACTCAAGCCATGATATTAACCCAACAGTCTCAAGCCCTTAAAACACAGGAGCCTCAGGATTGAGCCTCCATGCAATAAGAGGGGGGAATGAAAGGCCTGAAAAACAAGGCCAAGCTGACCCCTGTCCTAGTTCCAAGAAACCACCACCTGCAGCCTTAGGAAAAACACTCCGAGTGGAAAGCCCCCACACGGCCTGCTCTCTGACCCCCGGTTAACCCGGCCCGAGCCAGTCATCCTGCTCACATACCTTAGATACAGCAGCTCAGCCAATCAGTTTAAAGGTCAACTCCTCCCCCTGGCTTGCGGTTTTAGTCTTTATAAGCTACTCAGGGTCCCTTGGCCTCTCGAGTGCAGAGGTACCCTGACGCGCCACAATAAACCTTTGCTCTTTGCATCAGTGCACTGTGGTGTTTGAGTGGTCTCTCACAACAACCCCCCTTCCCGAAGTGGACTCTAGGGTCCAACACTTTACCTGTATTTTCCTTGAGTCAGGTAAGCCAGCCTCACCATTCCCACTTTAAAAAAAAACTATTTTATTTATTTATTTATTTATTTGTTTATTTATTTATTTTATTTATTTATTATTGTGTATACAGTGCAGGTGTACATGCAGGCCAGAAGAAGGCATCAGCTCACATTATAGATGGTCATTTGCCACCATGTGGTTGCTGGGAATTGAACTCAGGACCTCTCGAGGAGCAGTCAGTGCCCTTAACCTTTGTGCCATCTCTCCAGCCCACCATTCCCACTTTTAAAGTAAAGGGGCATGTTGAAGTTTAAAGAGGGTTGTCAAGATGTTTTATTGGGTAGAGCTGGTGTGGTGTGGTGGCACACGCCTTTAATCCTAGCACTCGGGAGGCAGAGGCTGGTGGATCACTGTGAGTTCGAGGCCGGCCTGTTCTACAAAGTGAGTCCAGGACAGCCAAGGCTACACAGGAAAACCCAGTCTCAAAAAAAAAAAAAAAAAAAAAAAAAAAAGATGTTTCAGTGGGTAAGAGGCTTGTCATGTGACCTTGATGTCTTAGTCGCTATTCTATTGCTGTGAAGAGAAGCCGTGACCATGACAACTATTTTGTTTCTTTTGTTTTTATTTGTTTGTTTGTTTGTTTTTGAGACAGGGTTTCTCTGTGTAGCCTTGGCTGTCCTGGACTCATAGATGAGGCTGGCCTCGAACTCACAGAGATCTGCCTGCCTCTGCCTCCCGGAGAGCTGGGACTACAGACGTGAGCCACCATGCCGGACTCCAAGACAACCATTAACAGAGAGCATTTAGTTGTGGGCCTACTTACAGTTTCATAGGTTTAGTTCATTATCGTTATGGCAGGAAGCATGTCAGCGTGTATGCCGACGCTGGGATAGTAGTTGAGAGCTGTATCCTGATCCATAGGCAGAGAGAGACACCACCCTCAATGACACACTTCTTCCAACAAGGCCACACCTCTTAGTCTTTCTAATCCTGTCACACAGTCCTATACCCTGGTGACTAAACATTCAAATATATTAGTCTATAGGGGCCATTCTTTTAAAAAAAAAATAAAAACAAACCACATTCCACTTACTGTCCCCCATATCATAATGAAAAAAATGCATTCAGTTTAACTTCAAAAGACCCTACCAAGGTCTCAACATTGTTTAAAAGTCCAAATTCAGCCGGGTGTTGGTGGCACACGCCTTTAATTCCAGCACTCAGGAGGCAGAGGCAGATGGATCTTTGTGAGTTTGAGGCCAGCCTGGTCTACAAAGCGAGTCCAGGACGTCAAGGCTACCCAGAGAAACCCTGTCTCTAAAAACGAAAAAATAAAAGCCAGGGCTGGAGAGATGGCTCAGGGGTTAAGAGCACTAACTGCTCTTCCAGAGGTCTTAAGTTCAATTTCCAGGAACCACATGGTGGCTCACAACCATCTATAATGTGATTTGATCCCCTCTTCTGGCCTGCAGGTGTACATGTAGGCAGAGCACTGTATACATAATAAATAAAGATCTTTTAAAAAAAAAACAAACAAAAAGTTTAAAGGTTTTTCTGAGACTTAGGGCAATCTTCCAACTTTAACCCTCTGTAAAATTAAAATAAAAAAAAAGAAACCACACACTTCTAGCATACAACGGCACGAGACATACATTGCCATTCCAAAAGGGAGAGAAGGGAGCATAGTGAAGGCACACTGGGCCATAGCAAGACTGAATACCAGCAAGGCAAACTCTAATTCTGGAACTCCGTGTTGGATGTTAAAGACACTCCCTTGAGAGTTCCAACCCTTCAGCTTTGCTGACTGCAAGGCAGTCCTCTCTCCTGGACTGGTTCCACATCTAGTCTGCAGTTCTCCTGAGCAGCTATCCCAGGATTCTGGTGTTTCCATGACTCTGGTAACTCCAACATCTTGAAGTCTCCAACACAACACGGGCTTCACCCTCACACCTTCATGCAGTGTCCATGCAGGGCACCCTGTCACTCACCTGGCCTCGGTGGCCTTCCTTATCCACAGATGGATATTCCTCATCTGCTTTCTTGTATCCTTGACTCTAGAGCCAGAACCACAGAGACAAAGCTGCCAATTTCTGTTGTTTGCTGGGGCTGGAACTTACCTCCTCTTGTGATTACATTTGCACTAGCTTTCTGTTTTCTGTTGCCTCCTTCTCTGATTAAGCTTTTCTTTAATACTTTCTCACAAGTGGAAAGCTTAGCTGGGTGGGGTCTTGCCCCAACATCACCACTTTCTTTAGTTTAGTATCAGACTTTTCTTTTAGCTCCTTGAACACTGGACTTAGCTTCATTACACTCCCCTGTGCTCTTTTTCTCCTCAAACTGTATATTTTGTATGCCTCTTTGTCCAGCTTGCTCCTTTTCATTATAGATCAGCAAAAGAGTGACCACCAATAAGCACATGATATAGTCATGTAGGCTGTCTTGAAATCTCCTCTGCCAAAGCTATTAAGCCAATACTCTTCAATTTGGCCTAAGGCTTTTTTTTTTTTTAATTTTTAAATTTTTTTTTAGATTTTATTTATTTATCATATATATATAGTGTTTTTGCCTGCATGTACACCAGAAGAGGGCATTGGATCTCATTATAGATGGCTGTGAGCCACCATGTGGTTGCTGGGAATTGAACTCAGGACCTCTGGAAGAGCAGGTAGTTCTCTTAACCGCTGAGCCATCTCTCCAGCCCCGGCTTTTTTTTTTTAATTGGACAAGGACAGAGGCAGCTATGTTCGTCTCTAAAATATCACAAGAACAGTCTCTAGGCCATATAGTAATATTTTTCTTCCCCTCTAACCTCTTGAGCTGGGCTATCATAATCTACATTGCTCTCAGCACCACTGTCTTCCATGCTACTACTAGAATGTCCTAGTAAGCCCTACTTAAAGTGTGCAATCGCTTTTCTAGTCCAAAGTCCCAAAGTTTTCCATATTCCTCCAGTAAACAGCATGGGCAGGCCTGTCATGGCAACATGGCACTCCCTGACACCAACTTCTGTCTTAGTTACTGTTCTACTGCTGTGAAGTGACACTATGACCAAGGCAACTATTATAAGAGAAAGCATTTAACTGGGGGTTTGCTTCAGTTTCAGAAGTTAATCCCTTATCATGTTGGCAAAAAGTTTGGCAGCATACAGGCAGACTCTGGGCTTGGAGCTGAGAACTACATCATGATCTGATCTGGCAGAGAGACTCTGGGCTTGGCATGGGCTTTTGAAACCTCAAAGCCCACCCTCAGTGATATACTTTCTCCAACAAGGCCACACCTCTTAACCCTTTTAATCCTTTCAGATACTGCTCATTCCCTGGTGACTAAGCATTCAAATATATGAGCCTATGGGGACCAGTCTCATTCAAACCACCACAGAAAAGTACAAGGAGAGGGGGCTGGAGAGATGGCTCAGAGGTTAAGAGCACTGGCTGTCCTGAATTCAATTCCCAACAACCACATGGTGACTCACAACCATCTATAATGAGATCTGGTGTCTTCTTCCGTGTGCAGATGTGCATGCAGGCAATAACACTGTATACATAATCAATAAATAAATCTTTAAAAAAGTACAAGGAGAGAAGCCACTTCACAAAGTTGTCTTCTGAACTCCATAGTCATGTACATTTGAGTATACACACATGCATACACACACACACACACACACACACACACACACACAGAGAGAGAGAGAGAGAGAGAGAGAGGAACATAGTTATTTAAGTCGCTCATGTACACAAGGAAACATCAAAAGGTCCCAGGCACTAAAGGTTTTATCTCAAGCATCAGCCTGGAGCTCCTCACAGGATCAGACAAAGAACTAGCTGTCTCAAAATCAATGGCATTTTGAAGAGGACAGAGGCTCCCAAAGGAAGCGGTCTTAGCTGGAGACTTAACTGTAAGTCATCATCATAAATAAAACTTGTTTCCCTGGAGCTGTAATAAGGTTCTTGAGGGTGCAATGAACTGAGGTGCTCACCACAGTGTGTGGGTCTGGCTGTCAGAATTTGACTAATACAGAGTTAGTGCTGCAGCTATTGACAGCAGAACAAATTTCTATGGAAATTACTTTTAATATTGAATTACTACAACTTAATAGCCACATTTTAAAAAAGATTGGCTAAGTCAAAGAACACTAGCAGTTCTCATCATTCATGAAATTAAAGATAGAACAGCAAACAGGGTGGGGAAACTAATCTATCAATGAAAAACAGTTAATTCACTTTCTTTTGTTGCTAGAAATAGTTTAAGTGGGTTCTGCAACAAGGCCCAAAGCAATATTTCTTCCCTGTCTTCATTTGCCTTCCCCTGTCTGTTGAGATTTTATAACAAACCATTCTGAGATGGGTTCTTGGAACAACAGATGCTTCCCGCCCATTCTGGAAGCTGGAAATCCTAATTAGGACACGGGCATGACTGTGTTCTGCTGAGAGCTTGCTTTGGAGTCGCTGACTCCCACCTTCTTTTTGTTTCTCACTTGGAGCAATGAGAACAGGAGGGCTCTTTAGGGTGTCTTTTATCAGGGCATTGATCTCCCTGAGGGCACAGGACCTGGGTCTGCTTCCCAGCATCCATGCCTGTATCTCCAGCTCCAAAGCATCCACATCCTCAGGTACCCAAAACTTTATTCACACACACACACACACACACACACACACACACACTTAAAAATAATATTAAAATTAAAAAGCACTGTTTTATCAGGTAAGGTTTGATGTCTGAAGGATACATAACAAAGCATCTAAAGTTTTGGACCTTAACAATTTTTTATCACTGGAAAGATGGTTCAGCTGTTAAGAGCACGTACTGTTCTTGCAAAGGACATGAGTTTGGTTCCCAGAACCTACATTAGACATCTTTACAGCTGTTGTTCCAGCTCTGCGTGGTCTGATGCCCTCTTCAGCCTCCATAGACACTGCACTCATGCCCAAACCCACATTAAGACACACTCCCACCAGGGTGGGGGTGGTGCACGCCTTTCTGGCTTTTGTAGACCAGTCGGGCCCTGAACTCATAGAGATCCACCTGCCTCTGCCTCCCACGTGCTGGGATTAAAGGTGTGCCCCACCACTGCCCATCTCTTTTTTAAATTTTTTAAAGATTTATGTACTTATTTTATGTATGTGAGTGCTCTGTTTTCGTGAACAGCAGAAGAAGGAGACAGATTCCATTACAAATGAGCCACCATTTAGTTGCTGAGAATTGAACTCAGGACCTCTGGAAGAGCAGCCAGTGCTCTTAACCACTGCGGTGTCTCTTCAGCCCTTGTATATCTTTTTTATTTGCTTCTTTGTTTTCTTCAGAGAGAGAGAGAGAATGAAAGAGTTGGAAGATGGGGAGAAGATGAGAGAAGGGATACCATGATTAGCCTATATTGCATGAAAATAACTTTTTATTTCTACACTCACATGTGTGGTGCGTACACATACACATGCATGCACACATAAATATATACATATATGCACACATAAATATATACATACATGCGCACGCACACACACACACTGTGAAGCAGCAACATCTATAAGCTGTGAGTTATACTAAACAGATTGCCATACTACCCCATTTTGCTAGGCTACAGCCTGGTTGTTTTCTTGGTTTTTGACCCAGTCTTACATTGCCCAAGCTGGCCTTGAACGCCAGAGATCAAGGGTCAGCCCCAGCCCCCTGGCTGGCTACAAGCTGTGTGCTATCATGCTATACAGTTCTGTTTTTTGATCGAAACACTAGTTCAGTTGTTTCCACAAAACAGTTTGAAGATATAATTAACATAATGCTGGTAATTTAGGCAGTTTTTCATTGATAATGAGTAGGAGGGGAGGCCCATGCGGAGAAAGCTCTGAAACCAAAATCAGACTTGATGGAAGATGAATAAAATTCTGCCTTGAGCCAGATGTGGTGACCCATGTGGACAATCTCCTCAGGTGGGAGGCTGAGGCAGGGGAATGGCAAGCCCAAGGCCAACTTGGGATACATAACAAGAAAGACCTTGTACCCAAAAAAGAGACATTCAATCAGGCATGGTGGCCTAGAACTTTAATGCCAGCAACATTCAAGGCAGAGGCAGGTAGATCTCTCTGAATTCCAGATCAGCCTGGTCTAAGTAAGTTCAAGGGTAGCCAGGGTTACAGAGAGACCCTCTCTCCAAAGATCATAATCTAAAATGAAAAGAAAGAAGAAAGAAAAATTCTACTTTAAGTCATAGCTGCCCTTCCACAGATGGTAAACTTGTTAACAATCCAAGTTGCGCTAGCCGATTCCTTAGAAATCTCGCCATGGAGCAATTGGCAGATAAATACATCTACCCTGTGTCCAAAACCATCTAAAAACCATTGTAATCTAAAAGGAAAAAAATAAAATTGAGTACCCCTTTTGTAATGATCATTCATTTGACTTTAATAATAGGGCTACAAGATTGTACAGTTACTTCCACGCATGCGTAAGAAACTGTTGAAGGGAAACTCCCCCTCGATCTGAATCCTAGCCTCCCCGCCTGCCCCTTGCCTTCCAGGAACTGTTTGCTTAGAGCCCCTAGTGGCCTTCTGGCTGCTCAGTGACGACCTCAGGGGAAGGTGCTTCAGCTCAGCCACACAGAACACTGGGTAGAGTTGGAGCCAGCCAATGCTGCTTGAACACGTGCCTTGCTTACTGCTTGCCTACACTGTCTGCTTATGCCCTGAACAACTCTGTGAGGCACTTTTCATACCCTAGAAGACTCTGAGAGGCTACATTTTTTTTTTAGATTTAAATTTTTTACTATTTATTGATTGATTGTGTGTTGTGAGTGTGTGTGTGTTTGTGTGTGCATCGTGCATATGTGTGTGTGTGTGTGAGACCTGCACATATGTATGTGTTAAATGCATGCCCAGTGCCTAAGGAGATCAGAAGAGATTATCACATTCCTCTGGAACTGAAGTTGTGGGTGGATGTACGCTCCCATGAGGGTTCTGGAAACTAAGCCCAGGTCCTCTGCAAGAGCTGCACATGCCCTTAATCACCGAGCCATCTGCCCAGACCCATGCTTCAGTTTCTAAACAGCAGGTGGTGACACCAACTCCTCTCTGTCCCCAAGTTTTTACCCATTGTATCCACCACAGAGGACAGCTTATGTTGACAACGCCTGAAGTGTCTAGTCAAAGCATGTCTTCAGGATCTTCTTCTCTCTCAGTCCCATTCTCCCCAGCCCTAACCCACTTTCCTCATTCCCTTATTTCTAATCTTCACCATAAAGGTTGTCTTGGATCTAAGCTGGAAAGCCACGAGATGGGTGGTTGTTTTGATGGGTTTGTGACTTGCCTTTTTTGGGGGGGAGGGGGTTGAGACAGAGTTTCTCTGTGTAGCCTTGGCCATCCTGGACTCACTTTGTAGACCATGCTGGCCTCTAACTCACAGCGATCCGCCTCCCTCTGCCTTCCGAGTGCTGGGATTAAAGGCCTGTACCACCACACCCGGCTCGACTTGCCTTTTTAAACAAAGAATACATGGAGACACAGAAGTCTGACCCTCAGAGCTACGTGGTGAATGGTCAGCAGGTGAGTGACCTCTTTGGAGACTTACCTGTCACAATCAACTGAAAGTTGTCATATCCTAAGGTGCAGGACCATGGAGGAAAATCTCTGGCCCCCTCCCCCACACCTGACAGAGTTTCTCTGTGTAACAGCCCTGGTTTTGTAGACCAGGCTGGCCTCGAACTCACAGAGATCTGCCTGCCTCTGCCTCCCAAGTGCTGGGATTAAAGGTGTGCACCACTATGCCTGGCCAGGGATAAGAGTCAATCACCCTCACTGTGTGAGACACAGCAGCAGGCAAGCAGGGATGGCGAGTGGAGCAGAAGCTGAGAGCTCGCATCTTGAACTCAAGCATGAAGTGGAGGAAACTCCCTGGGACTGGCATGGGTTTCAAACCCTCAAAGCTTGCCTCCTGTGACACATTTTCTCTAACAAGGTCCAAGTATCATGGCCAACTGCGGACCAAGGATTCAAATGTCTGAGACTATGAGGGCCATCTCCTACAAACCAAACCAACCTGTGTAGTAAGTGATACCTCAGTTTTCACTAAATGGCTGAGAGGATAATAAAAGACTTGGGCCTGGTTTGAAGACTGGCCTATGGCTTCCTACCTTGGTGGCTTTGGGCTAGTAAGGTACTGTTCGATTGTCCTGAAGTGATGTCATGACCAAAGCAACCTATAAAAGAAAGCATTTGACTGGGGTTTTGCTTACAGTTTCACAACACGCATCCATGACCATCACGGCAGGAAGCATGGCAGTAGGCAGGCATGGTGCTGGAGCTTACATTCTTACCCACAAGCAGTGGGCAGAGAGAGAGCAAGAGTGAGCATGGCCAAGGCTTTTGAAACCTCAAAGTCCACCCTCAGTGACACACAAGGCAATGCCCCTAACCTTTTCCAAAATAGTTACACCAACTAGGGACCAGGAACTTAAATATATGAGCTTATGGGAGCCATTCTGACTCAGACCATGACAGGTGTCTCTCTCTTGTGCCTCAGTTTCCTTTCTATACAATATGGGAGTGTCCGTTCATAGGGTGGTCACAAGGAAGACATGAGTGCTGCCACTTGAGTAAAACTCACTGAACGCACATGATCCTTATGATGAGGGACTTGCCATGTGTCCCCATGTGTATACACACTTGGGGAGAAACAGACACCCAGCCCCCTCAACTCACGTGGGGTGAGTTAACATGTGGGAAGGGCTCCAGTATGGAGGGGCAAGGGGTTTCCAGGAGCAGGGCCCTGCAGAGGCTGATTCACAAAATTACCTCCCATTCTCACTAATTAAGCCAGTTAATGGTTCTGGAGCTTCATCCAGTTGGGCATGGAAAGAACCAGATGGGTTGTGGGTTGCTAGAGGACAAGAATTGGTCCTTGAAATCTGCTTTTGGGGGGGGGCGGGTTGGTTTTGTTTTGTTTTTGTTTTTTGTTTTTTTTTAGACAAGATTTCTCTGGGTAGCCTTGGCTGTCCTGGACTCACTCTTAGACCAGGTTGGTCTTGAACTCAGAGATCCATCTGCCTCTGCCTCCCCAAGTGCTGGGATTAAAGGCGTCCTGCACCATCATGCCCAGCTAGTGTGGTGGTTCATAACCTGTGAGTCACGACCGTTTCTAAAGGATCAAATGACCCTTTCACAGGGGTCGCCTAAGACCAATGGAGAATACAGATAGTTACATTACAATTCATGACAGTAGCAAAATTACAGTTATAAAGTAGGAACAAAAATGATTTTATGGTTGGGGGGGGGGGCGGTCGCCGCAACATGAGGAGCTATAATAAAGAGTTGCAGCATGAGGAAGGTTGAGAACCACTGGTTTAGCTGGTAAAAAACACATGCCTGACAACGCGAGTTCGATTCCCTGGACCCACATGCTGGAAAGAGAGAACTGAATCTCCCAGTTGTCCTCTGACCTCCACATATGTGCACACATAAATATGACAAGTAGAGTTTGAAACACATAATGCCACTCAAATGCACTACTTTTTCTTATCCCTGAATAATTTCTAGTGAGAATCCACAGTCTCCACATTTCCCCAGCTACCTACTATCCATTTTAGCGGACACATGCTGGTCATGCTAGCGGTGTAGTGAGTAACAATCTTATTTGGCTTTCTGTTGGTAGAAGTGGTCCTGTTTAAACCACGGCAAGCAAGGTTTGTCATGACACAGCCTCTTTTCTGCTTCTCAGTCCCTTTGGTTCACTGCAAAACAGCACAAAGGAACTTCGAAACAGCAGCAGTGACTCTGAGTTCAGGAGCTTGGGAGCCTACCACCACGGCAGGGGCCAGTTGTATGTCTTTTGTCTTGTCCTTTCATGGCACAGCCACAGAAGAAATGAACCCACACCCCTCCCAAGGAAGGACTGCAATCCCATCCTGGGGCCGGCCTGCCCTCTGCTGTCACCCTGGTGATACACAGGTTGGGGAGACACTTAAAGCAAAGCACCACAGCACTTCCAAAGGGGACGCTTTACATTAACGTTCACCCTGTAAACCCAACTTTCATTATTTTCTTTCCCCAAAGACAGACTTGATTGAATGACTAAAATGTGATCAAATTCTCTTTGAATTCAATCTAAAATGTCAAAAGGTGGTTTTAATAATGCTTTCTTTGGGAAATCAAGAGGCTAGTTTGCTATGGAAGTTAATTATGACTTTATCACAGCTTGGAGCAAGTGGCAGGACTGCTTGTCTTGTGTTCACATGCATGGCTTTGAGTGTGTTGCTAGAATTCCTTCCCAGTGGGAGACATAAACAGCACTTACTCAATTCCCAGGGTCCCAGTGAAGAACCGAGGCAGGACTGTGCCAAAGTCACTCATTGAGCTTACTTACAGAACATAGGTGAGGGCTGTGAGTGCTCCTCCCCCCCAAAAAAGGCCACTTCAGGAAGTATTTACCCAGCAGGAATGAGGGATTTCCCATAGCCACAAGGATGGGGCCACCTCTACGCATCATCCTTCTCTCACCTACATCCCCTAGTTCTTCCAGAGACTCTGAGGTTATACGCAATTAGGCAGAATGGCATGCAACTGATTGGGATGGGTGGGTGGCTGGCTGCTCAGGTGAGGCTCCGGTGACACTCCCTACTCCTCCTCCCAAGAGGCAATATCGACAGTCAAGAAGGCCAGCTGTGATGATCTTCGGTGAGCAGGCCCTGCTGGACCCCTGAAGAGACAGTGCTTCATCTCAGAGGATAGTCCTGTACAACAGAAGGTTAACAATTTGGTTTTGATTCTTTTTCATTATAGAAAGGGAATAATTGTGTGGGAAGCATAAAAATAGAGCTGGGGCTCTTGCTTAGCGATAGAGTGCCTGCCTATCACACAGGAAGCCAGGGGCTTGTCACCACTTACACCAAGCATGATAGCATTCACCTTAGGAGGTAGAGGCAGGAGGATCAGAAGTTCAAGGTCATCCTTGACTGCTTAGCAAGTTTGAGGCCTACCTGCAATACAAGAAACCCTGCTTCAAAACAACAAATAAACCAAGCATTACAATACAGAAAGAAAAATAGAAATCTTAGCTCCAATATCTTTGTAGAAAGTGGTAGCATTCTATACTCATTGCAGGTTCATTGCCTACTCTTTTTTATTTATTTTCTTTTTTCTTTCTTTCTTTCTTTCATTTTTTTTTTTTTTTTTTTTTTTTTTTTTTTTCTGAGACAGGGTCTCTGTGTTCGCCTTGGCTGTCCTGGACTTGCTCTGTAGACCAGGCTGGCCCCAAACTCACAGTGATCTGCCTGCCTCTGCCTCCTGAATGCTGGGATTAAAGGCATACACCACCATGCCTGGCTTTCTTTTCTTTTCTTTTTTTTTAATTAATTTGCTGGGCGGTGTAGCACATGCCTTTAATCCCAGCACTTGGGAGGCAGAGGGAGGTGGATCGCTGTGAGTTCAAGGCCAGCCTGGTCTACAAAGTGAGTCTAGGACAGCCAAGGCTAACACAGAGAAAGCCTGTCTCAAAAAACCTAATAATAATAATAATAATAATAATAATAATAATAATAATAAATTTATTTGTTTGTTTATTTTTCTCACTGTTTAGCCTAAATAGGCTTCAAATTCTAAATCCTTCCTTCTACCTTTGTTCTTCCAAGTAGCCAAGACTACACTTCTTTTTCTTTTCTTTCTTTCTTTTTGTATTTTGGGTTTTGTTTTGTTTTGTTTTTGTTTTTTGAAACAAAAACAGGGTTTCTCTGTGTAGCCTAGGCTGTTCTGGATTCACTTTGTAGACCAGGCTGGCCTCAAACTCACAGAGATCCCCCTGCCTCTGCCTCCCTGAGTGCTGTGAGTGCTAGGATTAC
The DNA here is from genome assembly GCF_903995435.1 of Acomys russatus. Taxonomy (NCBI): domain Eukaryota; kingdom Metazoa; phylum Chordata; class Mammalia; order Rodentia; family Muridae; genus Acomys; species Acomys russatus. The sequence continues at coordinate 45,303,569 of NC_067141.1, read as the reverse complement.
AGGCATGCGCCCAGCTAAGACTACATTTCTTTACCAGAGGGCCCAGCTCACTGCTGCACTCCTTCACCATCTTTTTTTAATGTTTCTCCTGTATGAAACTCTAGTTGCTCTTTTTTTAAAAAAATTTAGATTTGTTCACTTTTTTATGTGCGAGTATTTTACCTTCATATATGTATGTGTATCATGTGTGTGCTTCATGCTCAAGGAGGTCAGACGAGGACGTCGGTCCCCTGGAACTGAAGTTACAGATAGTTGTCAGACACTATGCTGAGAATGGACGCCAGGTACTCAGCAAGAGCAACGGAGCTTTTAACTGCTGAGCTCTCTCTCCATCCCCAGCTGGTTATTCTTAAAAAGCTAGGATCAGGGGTGCTGCTGTCACACAGGCAGAAATAGAAACATTCAGAGAATCAAGTTTGATTCGCACTGAGCATCAACAGACAAAGACACTGAGCTAAGCTTCGTTACAGCCAGGAGAGAGTAAGGGCAGTTCTGGGCCAGGGGAGATGGCTCTGCGGGTGAGGCCCTTGCCACATGCCTCAGGACTGATTTGAATTTTCATAAACCACACAAAGTTGGAGGCAGTAGTATGGAAAGGAGGGCAGTAAGATAGGAAAGTCCCCTAAGGCTCTGGAGCCTGCTAACCTGGCATGTTCAGTGGGAAAACAAGAAACCCTGTCTCAAATAAGGGAAATGCAAGGACTGACACCTGAGGCTGTCCACTGGCCTCCATACCTGCACCATGGCACGTATGTATCTATATTCACACACACAGTAATGGACAGACACACACACGCACACACACACACACACACACACACACACACACACAGAGATTAAAAATTAGCACTTGCGTGTCTGCCCATACCCTGTTAGGTCAGTGGTTCTCAGCCTTCCTAATGCTGCAACCCTTTAATACAGTTCCTCATGCTATGGTGACCCCAGACCATAAAATTATTTCATTGCTACTTCATAACTGTAATTTTGCTACTGTTATGAATTGTAATATAAGTATCTGGTAAATATGTAGAATGTCTGATATGTGACCCCATAAAGAGGGTCGTTCAATCCCAAAGTGGCCGTGACCCACAGGTGAAGAACCACTGCATTGGGTGATCACAATAATGCTGCTAGAGGTGCTGAGTTCTGTGGCCCTGTGGATGTGATTGCTCTCTGGAGCAATTTTGATGGGTAACTTAGTCTGTGAGCTTGGAAAAAAAAAAAAAAAAGCAAAGCACTGCTTTATGTATATGCATTAATATCGCATTCTGCAAGAAAGCTGGTCTCCTGTCTCCAGAATCACCTTTCAGTTATTTAAGGATGTAGCGTCCACAAAACACTGTGCCAAAGAGCCTGCGGGTGGGAACCAGAATTTCCTGGGTATTTAAGATTATACACATGAGGCTGTAGCAGCAGCTGTGTGTCTCAGTAGATGCTGGTGCCTATTTAAGTAAAAATGTGTGTGTGAGATGTGTGTTTCTGTGTGCATGTGTGCATGTATGTGTGTGCATGTGTGTGTGCCTGTGTATTGTATATGTTGAATGTGCAGCCAAGTGCCTGCCTGTTTGAGATCAGGGTCTCTGTTGTTGTATATGTTGAGCTAACTGACCTGTGAGGGTCCAGGGAGTCTCCTGCCTCTGCTTAGCATCTCGCAATAGGAGTAATGACATTACAGATACATGCTGTGTACCCAGCTATTACATGGGCTCTGGGGATTTGAACTCAGGTCTTCAGGTTTGCATGGCAAACACTTAACCCTCAGAACCATCTCCACAGCCTCAGAGTCCTATTTTTTTATTTTAGATATGCTCTTATTATCTGTCAGCTCATAAAATTTTAGTTTTCATTTTATTTTTAGTATAAACTGCCCACTGCTCCTTAAGCTTATATTTTTGTTCTGTTTTTCAAGACAGAGTTGACATCTATAGCCCTTGGTGTCCTGGAATTTGCTCTGTAGACCAGGCTGCCCTCAAACTCAGAGATCAGCCTGCCTGCCATTGCCTCCCAAGTGCTGGGATTAAAGGTGTGCACCACCACAATCCCTAGTTCTAGATGCTTCATTTTTATAAATAAGAGAACCTAATGCACTAAAATGGCACCCCCAAGGCTATTAGATTGATATTTAGAGTGTTAAAGATACAATATTATTTCTTTTATTTATAACCAGCAGTGGTGGTTCATGCCTTTAATCCCAGCACTTAGGAGGCAGAAGCAGGCAGGTCTCTGTGAGTCTGAGGCCAGCCTGGTCCACAGATCAAGTTCTAGAACATCCAAGGCTACATAAAGAAATCCTGTGTGGAAGCAAACAAACAAACAAACAAACAAACAGCTTCATATTTAACAAGAGGGTTTTTTTTTCAACCTATCACCCAGTCATTTTTCTTAAATAAATGAAGTGTGTTTGAGTGGTACCCTGCAAGAATTCTTGTTTTGAAGTTCTAACTGCTAGTGCTTCTAAGTGTCATCTTCTTTAAGAAGGTATGGTCAATTAAGATGATGTCAAAGTGGAAGGGGAAATTCTAACCCAATATACCTGTTATTTTTATAAAATGTTATGTAGGATAAACTTGATATCTCTCTCTCTCTCTCTCTCTCTCTCTCTCTCTCTCTCTCTCTCTCTCTCTCACACACACACACACACACACACACACACACACACGGAATGGGATGTGAAGATGAAGGGGAACTAAGGCAATAGATCTTTAAGCCAAGGACCAGTTAAAACTGCCAGCAAACCCCAGCAACTAGGAGGGGGTGTTGAGTGTATCCTCATTGCTGTCCTCTGAGGGGAGCATCCTGCTGCTGTGCTCTTCAGTTGTTTAGGCAGCCCTAGTGCATGGGTAGCTCAGGTAGGGCTGAGTCAGCTTTTTTCCTCTTATAATCCCTCTTATAATTTAGCCACAGAAAATTGTATGTGACTTTGGCATATAGATATACAAAATAGACTATATCAAACAATTGCTGATAGCAAATAAGAAAAACATTTAAAAACAACTCTTGGGTACATTTTTATTTTTGGTTGTGAGCCTAGCCTTTAATGACTGAGCCATCTCTCCAGTCTGGTACATTTTTATAGCATGATATAATTTTACCATTCATCAAACACAAAAGCAGGAAGCTGGGCATGGTGGCGCACACCTTTAATCCCACACTTAGGAGGCAGAGTCAGGTGGATTGCTGTGAGTTTGAGGCCAGCCTGCCTACAAGGCAAGTCCAAGACAGCCAAGATAACACAGAGAAACCCTATCTCAAAAAACTAAAAAAGAAAAAGAAAGAAAGAAAGAAACGGCTGCAGAAATGGCTCAGTGTTTAAGAGAGTCTCATCCAGAGGACCTGAGTTTAGCTCACAGTCACCCATAACTGCTGCTGTGGGGACCTGATGCCCTCTGATGGCCTTGGTGGGTACCTGAACAGGTGGCACACACTTTTTGTACAAACAAACAAACACACACACACACACACATATATATCTCTTCTTAAAACTAAAAATAATAACAAAGCTAATTTATATATTAATGAGATGCATGTGTTTTTTGTTTTACACCAAGTATTAAATCTTGGATGGATATTTGAAACTGAAGAAGGCAGAGACTCTTTTGTGGTTTTGGAGCTGGTTGTATTTTGTCAGTGTTGAGAACACGGAGTCACATAAATATGTAAGTACAAAAAGACAGAAGTATTTTCAAAGACCATTTCTAAAATTGTTGGAAATTCTTTATTACCTTTTAAGCCAAAATTCATTTAACAATTTATTAATAAAACTCAAGCTGGGCGTAGTGGCGCATACCTTTAATCCCAGCACTCAGGAGGCAGAGGCAGGCAGATCACTGTGAATTCAACGGCAGCCTGGTCTACAAAGCAAGTCCAGGACAGCCAAGGGTGCACAGAGAAACCCTGTCTCAAAAAACCAAACAACAACAACAACAAAAACCACCAAAAAACTCAAACAGCAAGTTTTTAAATTATTTTATGTGTATGTATGCCTGTGCCTCCAGAGGCCAGAAGACAGCACAGGATCCCCTGGGGTTGGGGTTACAGACAGCTGTGAGCTACCATGTGCATGTTGGGAGTTGAACCTGAGTCTTTTGGAAGAGCAGTCAGTGCTCCTAACCACTGACCCATCTCTCCAACTTCTCAAACAGCAAGTTTTAAAGTCAAACATCCTTAAGACAGTTCAATACAAAGATATAGTAATCTGATGGTTACATGCTGAGAGAGGCTAGTAGGAAGATATTGAAAGCTTTGTTTTCCATAACCAAAATTGTTACGTTCCTGGGTCACTTTTCTGTTGCTGTGAAGAGACACCATGACCAAGGCAACTTATAGAAGAAAGAGTTTATTGGCAGGTTGCTTATGGTTTCAGAGGGCAAGTCTATGACCATCATGTCAGGAGCATGACAGCAGGCAGGCAGGCATGGCACTAGAGTAGTAGCTTAGAGTTTACATCCTTATACACAACCATGAGGCAGAGAGAGAGAGAGAGAGAGAGAGAGAGAGAGAGAGAGAGAGAGAGAGAGAGAGAGAGAGGAGATGGAGAGACGGAGAGAGAGAGAGAGAGAGAGAGAGAGAGAGAGAGAGAGAGAGAGAGAACTGGGAGTAGCATGGCCTTTTAAAACCTCAAAGCCCTAGCTGGGCAGTGGTGGCACATGCCTTTAATCCCAGCACTTGGGAGGCAGAGGCAGAGGCAGGTGGATCTCTGTGAGTTTGAGGCCAGCTTAGTCTACAAACTGAGTCCAGGACAGCCAGGGATACACACAGAGAAACCCTGTCTCGAAAAACCAAACCAAACAAACAAACAAAACCCCTCAAAGCCCACCCTCAGTGACATACCTTGTCCAACAAGGCCACACCTCCTAGTCCGTCAGAAACAGTTCCACCAACTGGGGACCAAGTATTCAAACAGGACCCTGTGAGGCCATTCTTATTCAAACCACCACGGTTCCTTTGAGAGCGGAAATCTTTTTATATCAGTAACAACACCAAGAAAATGACTGCTCTAGAAAATAATAACCTACATTATCCTGGAGCATGAGCCCAGCTGTGTCAGACAGTGTTCGCTGGGATTGTGTGTCGTGGTAGCATATTCAGTGCAAAGCATGCACGATGTCTGTGTTTAGAACCAAGGCTGCAGTGAACTGTGTAAAACAACAGAACTGAGAACCTCCAAAAATACCTTAGATTCATTACAAACTGGAATTTGAATTACAGTTTAGTTGTTTCACATTTAGAAAACTGTTATGTTGTCACTTTTCTCATGACCCCCACCACTCAGCCATCACACACAGTCTGGTAAGCTGTGACCTTGTTAGTGTGCCAGGATGACTCTCGCCTTGTGGATCCTACAAATACACAATATGCACAGCAATACACAATATGCACAGCACACCAAATGTTTGCTGTGGATCCGAGTGCCATAAGCTGCCAACGTTCAGATTACAAAGTTGTCCTGGTTAGGACTAGTTTTGGCTGTGATGAAACACCATGACCAAAAGCAACTTGGGGAGAAATGGTTTATTTGGCTTACATATCCTGAGTCACAGCTCACTGGGGGAAAGCAAGGCAGGACCTCAAACTGAGCAGAAACCTGGAGGCAGGAGCTAATGCAGAGGCCACAGAGGGGTGTTGTTTTCTCACTTGCTCCTTATGGCTCACTCAGCCTGCTTTGTTTGTTTGTTTGTTTGGTTTTGGTTTTTCGAGACAGGATTTCTCTGTGTAGCCTTGGCTGTCCTGGATTCCCTTTGTAGACCAGGCTGGCCTGCCTCTGCCTCCCGAGTGCTGGGATTAAAGGCATGCGCCACTCAGACTGCTTTCTTATAGAACCCAGGACTACCAGCCCACGTGCCCACCCACAATGAGCTTGTTCCTCCCTCATTAATCACTAATTAAGAAAATGCCCTAAGGCTTGCCTTTAGCCTGACCGTTAGGAGACATTTTTCACAACTGAGGCTACCTCCTCTCTGATGACTCCAGATTGCTTCAAGTTGACATAAAACTAGCCAGCACCGAAGTCAGCTTATTAAAGCTGATGTAACTTCTGGGGTCCTTCAATGTGTAGCCTTGTCCAACTGGGGCATGTTCTAGAGAAAATTTGCTATGCCAAGGGGTGTCGTTAAAGGATCCTTTCCTGCCTCAGCCTGCATTCGTAGAGGCTGTGTTCTTTCCTTTCCTTTCCTAGCTTCTGTGTTGCCCAGTGCATTGCAGTCATTTTAATTGTGTCTTTTTTCTGAGCATTACACCTTTAGGTTTAGGGGGAAAGTCACATTCGTGTTCAGTTGGCAATTGTCCTCTCCACAGCTGTAGCCTCCTTTCCCTGTCCCCACATAGCAGGATGCACAGATGCTATGGAGGGAGGTCAGAGGTGGTTAGCAAATGGGACATTCTTGTTTCCTTTGGCTTGTTCACACGAAGAAAGAAGACAGTCATGGCTCTGAAGGGGCAGCTGGGTTGAATTTGTAAGCAGCCTTCTCTCCCAAGAGTACAACACCCTTTGGGGTGACTGACTTTTAGTTTTGCTCAACGGTGAGAGTACAAAATCTCAGCACAAAAATCAAGGCCAGGCTAACCTTTCAAAGCCTTTGTGCTATTAAAGACTGTTTACCTGAGTTGGCAGGTGAAATTATGGCCTGGAGATGAAAACATGGAGGGCAGCAAGCGAAAGAGTTAGTGCTCTGTTCAAATTAGATTTGCCGTTCAAGCAGAGAAACCTTTGCCTATTGGGGCTGCTGAGGGCACCTTCAGGGGTCTACGGCCAAGGACAAGGTTGAGAGGCAGCAAACTCTTACCATGTTTCATCAAGGGCTCTTAGCTACACCTACACCGGCTTGTAAATATCCCTAAGCCGGAAGAGGCCAGGTAGGCACAGGTTCAACACAGGACCATTGTGTTTCAAGTGTCTTTATAGTTCTTGTTTGGATTGTGTGTGTGTGTGTGTGTGTGTGTGTGTGTGTGTGTATGTGTGTTTTGTGTGTGTGTATTTGGCCATCATCTGGTTTGTCAGGAGACCTGAGGTTTTGGCTTCTGGCATGCTTTTGTTTTTTATTTTATTTTATTTAAATGTAATGGTATTATATGTCAGGGCACTACATACATGCCTGGTGCCATAGAAGCCAAAAGAAGGGTCTTTGCTTCCTTAAATAGCAAGAATTACCAAAAAGAAAGAAAGAAAAAAAGAAAAAGCAAGGCATCTAAAACACAGCTATATCATGCCGCTTCCAGTGGCCTTTGAAGGGGGAAATAATGGAATCGGTGACTGAGCGCTAAGCCACTCTGCATGACTCATTAAACTGCCATTTTCAGCACTTTGCCTCGTACTGTACAAATGATAGAATCCTATTACAATCTATGCTAAGTTTAGATGCTTTTCTCTCTGAAAAGCTTTGTGGTCCCAGCACTCAGCCGTGAGCACAGACATCATCTGAAACACCGACAGTCATAATGGAGCTAAATTTGACAAGCCACTCGGGCGTGAGGCAGCAGCCCAGGCTCCCTAGGTTAGGATGCACAATTAATTGCTACACTTTTATTTATTGTCTTTTATTCCTCATTGGATACAGCCGACTTGCTACTTCCAGGGATGAGACCAGGGCATAAGGTGAGGATGAATAATTTTTAAATTATGAAGCAATTTCTTTGTTACAAACCTGGGCTCAGATGTAAACCCTAATCATTTTCTTTTACTGGGACAGTGCCCTCTGAACTCAAAAAGACGTTTGTTTTTCTCTCCTCCAGCCAGGGTGAGCAGGTCAGATATGTCTAGTCCTTGGAGGCCTCTGGTCTTTTTCTTGCCCTCACTAAGAAAGTGGCCTACCTGCCCAGTGACTTCTCATGACCCAAATGTTCTTAAAGTCTTCCTGATATCAATCAGTAAGTCCCACAGCCTGCTCCACTTGGCCACTGACAGACTTGCTCACCTGAGTGCCTTTCACTGAGGTCTCAGCTTGAGGAGGTAAGGATCCTTTCAGCTGCCCATGGATTTGAATAGGGCTGGACTGAATGAATCAACAGGCTTGGATTTCAGGGCCAACAGGAAACCATTTTTTCCTTCCTGCTTATTCAACAGTTTCCTCCATTGTCCAGGTGTTGCCCACACCCCCACACCCCCCCCCCCACCCCCCCAAAAAAGCCCCTCTTGGGAGTTCCATCCTTTGTCTTTGGTCCTAGTGAGGCACCTTAGGAGCCCGTGGCCGGCAGAATGCTGCCAACCTGTCCTGACAAGAGGCTGAACATGGGAGCCCCAAGGATGAACAAAGAGAGAGCAGCAGTCTGGGAGAGGGGTTCAGGCTGGAGTGACCCAGAGCCAGAAGCACTGTTGTCCACTCCATTGGAGGCAGCATTGATGTACTGGAGAAAGGGCCGACTAATGTTCAAACACACATGTGCCTGAAAATGCCTCTTTGGTTAAAAAGCAATCTTCCTAACCAGGAAAGCATTTGATCTTCTTATAAGAAACCTCTTAGAATACATCAAAGTGAAAACCAAATTCTATTCCTATGGTTCAGAAATATCTAATACTTTCCTTGTGGTGATTTCTCGTGGTTGCATAATGTCAGATCACCTACATAATCAGTCACCTGTTGTTTTTGTTGACAGAAATGACATGGTTCCAACTGTAGTCCCAGCTACTTAAGAGGCTGGGGCAGGAGGATCATAGTTTCAAGGCGTGCCTGAATTATATAATGACATCAAGGCCAGTATGGACAACTTAAGGAGATCCTGTTGTAAAATAAAAATAAAAGTGGCTGAATAAATTAATAAAATTAAAAAAATAAAAGTGGTAATAAAGGCTTGGAGATGTCATTGTGAAATAGAAAGTTTGCATAGCATTTGCAAGGCCTTAGGTTCAGCTCCTAGTACCAGAAAAGGAAGGAAGGAAGGAAAGAAAAAAGGATAAAAAGAAAAGAAGAGAAAAACAACACTAGCAAACATTTACAAAGCTTTCTAGGTCTCCTAAGTATCCACCAGTTAACTCCTGGGGTCCTCTTGGCAGCCTATGAGGCAGTGAAAAGGCGGTGTCCTTTTCACTTTAGTGATTGGAACTAATACGGAAGTTATCCAACACCACAGCCAGTAAAGACTGGATTCGGGTTTTAAGCCCGGTGTGGCCTCCAGATCTGAGTTCTGGATGCTTCTGATCAGTTCGAAGGCTGTATTGTCTAAGGTGCCATCTCTGGGTTCAGGCAATGAACTCAGGTGTTCTTTGTTTTTTTGATGCTTAAAACAAAGCACTTGTGTGGGCTGGGGCATTTTGTCTTCCATTGCTGAGCTAGCAGCCGAAGAATCCACCAGGGAAAGAGGGGTCTGAGATCCTTGGTTCGAAGGCCCCTAAGAGAACACTTGGATCAGAGGCGTTCTTGTCATCGGTGGCACGACAAGGTGGAAGAGTCCATTATGGCTTCCTCCCAACTCTCTCTCTTCACGGAGTTAGGTGGTAAGGCTCCCAGGAGTGGGAAAGAAACCAGACTGTAGTCAGAGCTAGGAATCTTGTAGCGGAGGTGGAGAGTGTGTGTGCCAGGGCAAGTGTGTGGAGGTCAGAGGACAACCTGAGGTTGTTGCTTCTCTCCTTTTCTTTTTCTTTTGTATTTTTTGGATTTTTGAGACAGGGTTTCTCTATTTAGCCTTGGCTGTCCTGGACTCACTTTGTAGACCAGGCTGGCCTCGAACTCACAGCGATCTGCCTGCCTCTGCCTCTCAAGTGCTGGGATTAAAGGCATGTACCACCATGTCTGGCGGTTCTCTCCTTTTACCATGTCGATCCCACATATTGAACTGTAGGGTTGGTGGCCAGTACCTTTACCTCCCGAGTGATCTGCAGCCTGTTTATTTGCTGTTGGTAGGAAAGCATTTAATTGTCTTTCTAGAAGAATGGTTAGCCGAGGCATGGACCACTTTTTCAATGCAACACTATGAATGAGGAATGTTGGCAAATTCTGATGTGGTTTAAGCAGAGAAACGTTTCAGAGCTGAGCCATGTTTGGCCCATTTCAGAGGATGTGTAGATCTGATCGCACATCTAAAGAATGTGCTGGTGAGAGACTGAGGCTTTTCATTTCCTGCTCTGGGCATATCTATGTTACTTGACTTGGTCTGTAAACATCTATCTATTCCTGTGAAAATAAAACGGCTATTGTTTGACTGTGATGTTTCCCTTGCCAAAACTCAGGTTAAAGTTTGGTTATCAATGTAAAGGTTTTGAGAGGGGGTGTGGCCTTTAAGAGGTAATTAGGCCTTGCGGGCTTCACCCTCAGGAGTGCGTTTATGCAGCAATGGTTTTCAAGGCTGCTAGGTACCTCTCACACTTAATTCTGTCCCACCCACAGCCCAGCCCTTCCTGCTGATTTCTTCCACACCACCATGTGGCGAAGGAGCACACAGCTCTTGACAGCTGTAGCTTTACCTCATCTGGAACTCTTCAGCCTTTCAAACTGTAAGTTAAGCTTTCTTCTTTCTAATTAACCACCTTTGGATGTTGCTATAGCAACACAACTCAGATTGTAGTGGTTTAAATGAGATGTCCCTCATTAAGTCTTAGGCATTTGAATACTTGTTGGGGGCTGTTTGGGAAGGATTGAGAGGTGTGGCCTACGGGGGCTGGAGAGGAGGGCATGGAGCTGAGAAAATTAGGAACAACAGATGCTCTGCGAGGCTCCTGGGCTCTTAGGAGGATTTCAGGATCCTGATAAACACATTCCTAAGTTGGTTTTGTTCCTTGCAGTGAAAGATTCCCAGGGGAGCCATCCCTTCTGTGTGCTCCATTTGAGGGTGTGCTGTCAGCCCTAAAACAGAGCAGAGTGGTGGCAGATGGTGGGGAGAGATGCATGGTAGAGCAGAGCCTGCACCTGGGAACCCAGAGGCTGCAAGACAGCCCCTTCCTCCAAGCACAGGTGTCTCCCCTCTCAGAGGTCACTCATCAACAACTCTTTGAAGCTGGCGACTGAAAACCCCGGCTTGTGAAGAGAACCAGCCACCCAGCTCCATGGATGGAGGCTGGGAGTGAGCCCGGAACTGCTCCCCAGGAGATTGCAATGTTTGCAGGAGGTCTGAACCAGCCTGAGCAAGAAGGTGGGGCCGTGTCCCATGTCCTTTTAGTGAGCAGGGACCCCACTCTCAACCAGGGTCAGCAGCGAGTGGTATCATATAAGCGAATCAGTAGTTCTCCAGCCAGCTCTTGGAGAAGGCAAGCTTTAAGGAGCAGTTGCTCTTTGCTCATAATCGCCACTTCCCTTGGGGATTTCCCTGGCATTTGGGTGTAAAGAGTGTGCATTTTTAAAGCTGTCCAAATACCTATTTGTGCAGCAGACCATAGCTCTTCTCCATAGGCCTCTATGCTTTATCAAGTAAATGATACACATCTAAAAACCTATCTGGAGAGACATTTACCTGCGGGACTGTTAGTGTGTGTGTGTGTGTGTGTGTGTGTGTACACATGCACCCTGTAGTCCCATGGCTCGCTGGCTAAATAAAATCTTCTGATCATTCTAAATAGACACACATAACAAGATGTCATTTGGTTATTCTTACATACTGTGAAGCACCACAGTGTGAGACAGGCTCCCTTAGGTGTTTTTATTATGAATCTCACATGGAGATGCTTTGCCCAAAGCTCAGTGAATAAGGGTGTTTACTGCCAAGCCTTCCAGCCTGAGCTACATCCCTGAAAGGACAGAACTGAGCACCTCAACAGGAATACACACACACACACACACACACATGCCCATGATCTCACTAAATAAATATATTCAGAAAAAGAAAAAGGAATAAAATCTTACAATACTGAGTATAAAGCAGGAATCTGGCACCAATTTTTCCCCTTTGCTGTGAAAAATGTTGGGGTGTGAGCCCAGGGCTCTGTCTATACTAGCAAGACACCTCACCACAAGCTAAACCCCTACCTGTTTTTCCCTTTTGCTGATTGTCTTGGTCACTGTTCTATTGCTGTGAAGAGACACCATGACCAAGGAAACTCTTTCCAAAGAAAGCATTTAACTGGGAGCATGTTTATGGTTTCAGAGGCTTAGTCCATTATCACCAAGGCAGACAGACATGGTGCTGGAGAGGAAGCTGAGAGCTGTGTCCTGATCCCACAAGCAGAGAGAGAAATCCTCACTGAGCCTATTGTGAGCTTTTTGAAACCTCCAAGCCCATGCTCAGTGATGCACTTCCTCCACCAAGGCCATACCTACTTCTACAAGGCCATGTTGGGGTACACTGTGTGAGAGTGTGTCTCTACAGATTCAGTTATTAATTCTGTACCTGCCTAAGGCAACCTAGAATTGTATCTGATTGGCTTTAATAAAGAGCTGACAACCAGTAGCTGGACAGGAAGGGAAAGGTGGAACTTTCTGGAGAGAGAGTGGGATTCTGGGAGGAAGAAGGCAGATACAGGAGATTGGCCAGTGGGAGTTAGGGATGAACAGACATGAACAGGAGCAGAAAGGTAAAGAACTATCCACGTGGCGGGTTGTAGACTAGAAAAGTTAGATGAGCTAGCTGAGTCTTTTTTCTTTTTCTTTTTTTTTCTTTCTTTTTTTTTTTTTGTTTTTTTTTTGTTTTTTTTTTTTGTTTTTTTTTGTTTTGTTTTTCGAGACAAGGTTTCTCTGTGTAGCCTTGGCTGTCCTAAACTGACTTTGTAGACCAGACTGGCCTCAAACTAACAGTGATCCACCTGCCTCTGCCTCCCGAGTGCTGAGATTAAAGGCGTGCGCCACCATGCCCGGCTGAGCTAGCTGAGTCTTCCTAGCAAAAGGTCTAAGCTTTAATCATTAATAAAAGTCTTGTGCCTTATTTAAATTACTGGCAGGTCCAAAAAGTCCCACTATAAGGCCACATCCCCTAATCTTTCTTAAGTAGTGCCATTCCTTGGTGACTAAACATTTAAATATAAGAGCCTAGAGTGGTCATTCTTATTCAAACCACCACCACATGGGCTGTGATAATTTTTTGTATTTTCTTTTGTATTTTGAGACAGGGTTTCTCTGTCTAGCCTTGGCTGTCCTGGACTACTTTGCAGACCAGGCTGTCCTTGCACTCACAGCGATCCACCTGCCTCTGCCTCTCGAGTGCTGGAATTAAAAGTTGTCTTTTAATCCATGCCCAGCGTAATTCCTTATATTCTTATTCATGTTTCCTTCTGTAAGGCTAGGTCAGTACTAAATTCAAGACACTTATGCTTTAAGGTTTGTGGACTTCACGCCCTACCCACCACTGTCAAGATTCTTGATGTACTTTTTGCAGTAGATAGAGAGTGAATACAGTGAGTTATCTGGTTATGACAAGGACATCTGGGAACTAAGGAGAGTGTCCTCATAAGTCACGTAACTGCAATGGGACATGGAGTCAGTGACAGAGCATCCTTGTGGGCCCCTGTGGAGGAGAAGAGGAGGTACTTCAGGGGTGAATTTCTAGGAAGGGTAGAGCATTGCTGCATGCACCCAAGACTGTCACACACATAGGGGCTCAGTTGCAGTTAACAGGATTCACTAAAACTAGCTTATGCAGGAAAGAGTTTATCAAAGGTGGTCACTGGAAGCCTAGGCAGGTTTAGGAGATACCCATGAACACTGTAGCCATTATAGATATGTAGCCAGGGAGGAAGGAATTCCACTTCAAAGGGTGGTTTCCAAAGTGTGTGCTCCCTGGCCAGCAGAGAGGCTCCTGGGCGTTCTGTAGAAGATGCTTTCTCAGACTCATCTTAGACCTATTCAGTGAGAACCTCTGAGCACGAGGGCCAGAAAGCTGAACGCATCTTCCAGGTGAAACTGATGGACAGTGAGGTTCAAAAATTGACATATGTGATGGGAGCTTCCCTGGCTTTCACGCCTGTAAATTGCCGCCCCTCCACTCCCCCCCCCAACCCCACCCCACCCGCTCCTGCCATGGAAGAACCAGCCAGTGTGTTCACTAACTGGCCTCATTCACTTACACTGTCTTGTGCTCACCTGTCTGCTCACCTTGTGCTCACTGTCTGGGACTCCTAGAAGTCACCCTCCAGGCTGAGGCAAAACCATTATCTGCTGAGGCCCTGGCTAGAGTTCAGCTTTCTAGACTAGAGTGCAGAAATGGGCGACTCCAACGGCTGAACCCAGGCACAGTCTAGCTCACTATGACAGACAATGGAATTAGCCTCTGGTGTGAGTAGAAGCCTTCCTTCCTGCCTCCCTCCCTTTTTTTGTTTTGCTGAGACAGAATTTCAGGGATCCCAGGCTGGCCTCAAACTCAGATAGCCAAGAATGACCTTGAGTTCCTAACCCTCCTACCTCAGTCCCACCTCCTGGGCAGAGATCACAGGCGTGTGCCACCATGTGTGGTTTTATATAATGCTGGACCCAGAGTTCACTGCATGCAAAGCAAATTCTTTTCCATCTGAAGAGTGCCCAGTCCTCTAGCTGCCTTTTTCTTTTTAGGTTTTTGATATGGCCTCCCACTAGATTACCCAGGATGACCTGAAAACTCTAGACACAGCTGATGCCCCCACTCAGTCTCTCAAGTGTCTGAGTCAGCAGGTACGCACTGGCACACTTGGATAGCATGTGGGGGTCTTGGGAAGAGGGGTACTGGGATGCAGCCCATGACTTCATATGTGCCACTACCTCTATATGAAGTAATGTAGAAGTTGTTCCTGAGAGAATGTCAACTCTCTGCCTAGAGAAAGAGAACCATTTTTTTTTTCAATACTGAACAGTTATTAAAGTTATATTAAACTATGTCTGCATGTCCATCTGGGATCAGCAAGATCTTTATAAATAGATCTTTGAAGAAACCCATTCTAATAATACCATTTCTTTCCAGAACTAGTTGTAAGGCGTGTCAGGGCACCTATTACCCATTGGCAGAAGTCCATCTTTTTAGGTCATCTGCTTATCTTAAGTCTAAGCAGGTCAAGGTTATTATGATCAGTGTGTTCAGATGACTGTCATCTGATGAAAGCCCACTTCCTAATTTAGGCCATACACCACCTCACTAAGTAGAGGAGGCTTAGATCTAAGAAACAGTGTGGTTAAGAGCTCTTACTGTGTTTGCAGAGGATCCAGGTCTGGTTCCCCGCACTGTGGCAATTTAGCCACCACAAACTCCGGCTTCATATGATATGGTGCCCTCTTCTGGCCTCTGTGGACATGGCATGCACACAGTACACAGACATACATGCAGGCAAAACATGCAGATACATGAAAGAAAAAGAAAAAAGACGCCGGGCGGTGGTGGCACATGCCTTTAATCCTAGCACTCGGGAGGCAGAGGCAGGCGGATCGCTGTAAGTTCGAGGCCAGCCTGGTCTACAAAGTGAGTCCAGGACAGCCAAGGCTACACAGAGAAACCTTGTCTAAAAAAAAAAAAAAAAAAAAAAAAAAAAAAGTCTTCAAAACAAACAAACAAGGTAGTCACACACAGCTAATACTAAGTAAATCCAAGAGTCAGACACCTTACCACTATACGTTGGTCGGGCCTTTCTGCTTGCCTGCCTTTCCTTTCAGGAACTTTTTGCTCTTGTTTGGCCTTTTCAATGGCCATATATTAATTTGATTCAGGATGACGTAGACAAACCTGCTAAAGGTCTATTTTTTTGACACTGAATAAAAGTTTTTGTTTGGGGAGACAGAGGCAAGCGGATCTCTGAGTTCGAGGCCAGCCTGTTCTACAAAGAGAGTCCAGGACAGCCAGGGCTGTTACACAAAGAAACTCTGTCTTAAACAACAACAACAACAACAACAACAACAACAACAACAACAAAACAAACAGACAACCTCCCCCCGAAAACTCAAAAAACAGAAAAAAAAAAAAGTTTTTATTATTTGTAAGTACAAACTTGGCAGAGTAAATTTTACCCAGTTTGGTGGTGAGGTCTTTGGGCTTTGCCTTTCCCAGTTCAGAAACATGAACCACAGATTTGGCACCAGGACCGAGAGCTTCTTCCAGCTTAGATCTCCTCTGTCTCCTGAGTTAACCTGGATAGGGGCTGGAAAGACAGATCAACAGGGAAGAGCTTGTCCAAAGGACCTGGGTTCAATCCTAGCACCCAAAAGGTGGCTCACAACTGTCTGTAACTCCAATTCTAGGGGATCCAATGCCCTCTTCTGGCCTCCTCGGGTACTGAGTATGCCCATGATGCAGAAACATATATGCAAGAAAACACTCACACACACATAATTTTTTAAATTAATAAATCTAACTTAACTTGTATAGAGGCAATGGTGGCCCACATCTTCTTGTTGGCCAGCTTTCCCAGGCTGGCTTTTCCCTTGATGCTGCGGGGCAGCCTTATCCTGCAACACATGCAGGCAGAAAGACTACAGCTCCATGGGACTCATGTCATGAGTCGAGCTTTGTTTTTCCCCACCAAAGCAGTGACACCATAGACCCTTGCTCGTAGGCCAGGATCAGGCTTATGTTGGGAACATTCCCTTTTCCAGCAGCTTTCTTTGTAGTCTGGGTCAGCAGCATCTCCTTCCCCTCCATCTCTGGCCTATACCCATGTGCAGACTTACGTGACCTCATGACTGACAGTTTCAGGCCTAGGCAAAGTGGTTAATCTCAAGAGGCATCTTAAGCTGCAGCAGCTGGGGGCAGAGGAGCCATTTGACAAAGCAATGGAGGTCCCCTCAGGGATGGATGCCCCATACAATGTCAGAGTTCTTAGGCCTTAGGCCTCAAACATAAAGCTCACCACCTTTAGCCTCTTGCATCTTTACGATGGTAGAGGATATGGCCATCTTCTTTTCTTTGGGATCTTGCACAGCTAGAGGAGGGCTATTTATCTGTTGATACAAGGCATCACTACAAACATGGTCTAAGACAGCACCCGTTTATGATCCAGTTTCTGTCAGTCCGGGCACAACTGAGTTAATATGGCTGCAAGGCAGCATCCCAGATACTCACTGGGCCTGTGGTCCCCAAGGCTCCAGAGGAAGGAAGCCATCTCCTTGCTCGCAAGTTGTTAGCCTCAGTGAGCGTCCCAGTGGACTTGGATATCTCACTGACTATTGGGCAGAGGCCCATACTCAGCTCCTTGCTATGTGACCCTTGCCAGCAGGAACTCTTGTTTCCTCAAAACCTCCTCAGAATGTAAGCATTTCAGTTGGATGTGATTTGATCGAGAAAGTGGCATCCTGTTGCCATAGCTTGATGGTAGAAGCATGTCCTAAGGCCTAACAGGGTAAGGGCATCACATCTTGGGTGGCAATACTTAGAATCCTGGTAATAGGATTATTGGCTATGCACTGTGCAGCTCTGATGCTTTGAAATGTTACAGTAAGCACAGAGCTTCTCTAACAATGTATTGTTTAAAAATATTGTTGTTCTTTTTTCTTTTTCTTTTCTTTTTTTTTTTTTTTTTATACTTTAAAAAATTTAGGGCAGCTGGGTGGTGGTGGCGCATACCTTTAATCCCAGCACTCAGGAGGCAGAGGCAGGTGCATCACTGTGAGTTCGAGGCCAGCCTGGTCTACAAAGCCAGTCCAGGACAGCCAGGGATACACAGAGAAACCCTGTCTCAAAAAACTAAAAGAAAAAAAAAAGTGTGCAGGGCATACTTGTGCATTCCTATAATCCCAACACGTGGAAGATGGGTAAAGAGTTCAAGGCCACTTCATTTATATAGATGGTTTAATAGCTGCATGGGACACTATCCCCAAACAAAAGCAAAACAAACAAACAAAACTAATATAACACTTTAAAACCAATAGGAAACCTTATTTATAAATGACCCCTACATTTGGGTTAATTTCTTTGCTAGAGTAATTTAAGCAAAGCTTGATGGCATGTGTCTGTGGCCTTAGCTCTCAGAAATGAGGCAAGCTCTCTGGGCAAGAGAATTCTCACAGAGGGACTGGAGAGATGGCTCAGGGGTTAAGAGCACTAGCTGCTCTTCCAGAGGTCCTGAGTTCAATTCCCAGCAACCACATGGTGGCTCACAACCATCTATTATAACAGAGTCTAATTCCTTCTTCTGGTGTGAATGAAAACGGAACACTCATATACATTAAATAAATAAACAAACAAATGAATCTTAAAAAAAAAAAAGAATTCTCACAGAGTAGTGAGATTCTGTCTCAAAATAAATTAATAAAAGAAAGAAAGAAAGCAGAGAAAAAGGATTTTCTGCCTAGTTTTTTTTCCCCAGAAGATGAATTGTGTTTAATAAGGCATGCAAATTGCATTCAGGCAGTCCAGGCCCGATGGTGTAATTTAGTGGTAGAGCACGTCCTGAGCTGGGATTAAAGGTGTGTGCCACCATGTCTGGCTATATCAGTTGATTCTTTAGAGCCAGATGGATGACAGAATCATCCTATACCACTGAGCTCTCTGGAAGTTCAAAGCCCATAGTCTCAAGGTCTTCTGAGACCTCACTTTGGATCTCAGGCAGATTCTCCCATCCCATGCCTGTTGCCATGGCATCTGTGGCATAGCAAATGCCCCTAGAACAGCAATTCCACTCCGGAGGACCAAGTGCTCTCAGATATCCAGACTAGGTCTGGACCAGATCTAGAAAGGCCAGTTTCTTATTTTTGTGAATTTGGAGCTGGGAGTACAAGAGCAACTCAAAACCAGCCCCACTCCTGCAGCTACCATCTGCCTCTCACCTCCCTGGGTTCTTCAGAGGACTAGACCTTGGTCCTGGGAAGGAAGTTAAACTGGCTGCCTTTCCTCAACTCCTCCCTCCCCGCCCCCCGAGTGCTTCTTACAACATCTGTTCTGCTAGCCATCCCTCCTTTTCCACTGTCCTAAGCACCCACTGATTTACGGTTTGCAAGTACTTTATGGTGTCTAATAATTTACAATGCAGCCATCAGCTTTTCTTGTGTGTGTGTATGTGTGCATGTTCGTGTGTGTCAGGTGTGCATATGTATGCACAAGCCAGGAGACGACCTGGGTTTTTCTTCAGGCTTGGTCCACTGGTTTTGTGAGATAAGGTTGCCTACTGGCCTGGAATTCACTAACTGAGCTAGACTGGATAGCCAGGGAATTCCAGAGATTCTCCTGTCTCTACTCCCACAGTGTTGGGCTTACATGCGCGTGTCACTATGCCTGGCTTTTAAAATGTGAGTTCCGGGGATCGAACTTAGATCCTCATGCTTGCCATACAAGCACTTTACTCACTGAGCTCTCTCCTCAGCCCCATTTGGCTTTCTGCAAGTGCAATGGTCACAGTCTCTAGGCAGTTATTCTTACGATCCGTGTTCAACAGGCGTATAGGCTAAAGCTTAACAGAGTCATGTCTTTGCTCCAAGTCTTTGGCAGAGAATATGGCAAACGTGGTCGTGCTGTCCAGTCCAAGAGCCCATACTTTCTCCCCATAGTATGGTGGCACTTGCTCTCTGTGACATTCCTGGGTAGCCATGAGAGAGGGGGAGGAAGGGAGGATTCCATCCTTGGAAGTGTGATATGAAGGAGGCTGCAGTACCCTATGTGGACACTAGGTGGCATAGGACCACTGGGCTCCACAGGCCCAGATCGGCCAAGTATGACTGGCTTGTGGGTCTTGCTTCCTGTGAGGTGTACGATAGCACAAGGTTCTTAGGTCTTGCTGTAAATCTTTAACTCCGATGTAAAGAAAAGGCTAGATGTAGCTATTAAATAGTTACCCAAGTTTTAAAGGTTCCTTACTTTGCTTGTGTTACTTTTACATAGTTGTCACCAGATACCTGACAGAAACTAGTTGAGAAGCAAGGATTCATTTTGGCTCAGGGTTTGAGGGCAGGGAATGGTGAAAACAGTCATGGTATCTGCGGAGTGGGTGGCTGGGACACCTTACATCTTGGTGGACCCGGAAGCAGGGTGCTTGGGCCAGTTACCAGGCTAACCCTGGTCGCCCCCTAGTGGTCAGCTTCTTCCAGAGGCTTCACTGCCAGAACAGCTCCACCCTGGGGACCAAGTGTCCTAATACACCCGCCTGTAGGAGAGTTTCCCACTCAAAGAGTAATATTACTCCTGGGCACAAAGGGAGGAATTAAAGGCTGAAAAGCCACCCTCGAAAGAAAAAAAGGCCGTGTTACATCTTCAATACCGCAAAAGGCAAAAATTCCTTTTAAATCCCTCTTTTTTTAAAAAAAAGAGCTTAAAATTAAACCCTTTCGATGTTTGATATTTTGGTATTTCACTTATAATGATAAATGTCACTTAATTCCCACCTTTTTATTTTATTTTATTTTTTAAGAAACAAGTACTGCTTAAGTTCTCTTTTCCTTAGTTTTCCTGGAGAGAAATGTTTTCTTCTGATTGTAGAAAGGAAGGTACATAATCTCATTTCATAGGAGAGAAGCAGAATTCTATGGTGTTTTGTTTTGTCATGCCAGTATCTGCGAATGTTGAAACTAAGTGCAAACCACGTTGAGTGGCTACAGTTATTGGCAGAAACAGGCGTTTGCCGTGAATTTGCCTGCAGGGTGAATGAAGTGAAGGCAGGGGCTTGGTCAACTTTGTTCCAGAATGCCTTCTCATGTGTGTGTGTGTGGGGGGGGGGTGCGCGCACATGCGATTTATTTTTAATTTATATGCATTGGTGTTGTGTCTGCATGTGTGTCTGTGTGAAGATGTTAGATTCCCTGGAACTGAAGTTACAGACAGTTGTGAACTGCCATGTGGGTGTTGGGAATTGAACTCAGGCCTTCTGCAAGAGCAGGAAATACTTTTAACCACTGAGTTTCCAGAAAGCCCCCCTTTAACCATTGTTTCAAGGCAAACTAAGCACATCCAGCGGCCTAGAAGGGACTCTGCCTTTTCTAGAATGGTCTGGCAAGTGTTTTAAGGAACGATGGGTCCCTACCCTTAACTACACGAAACCCAACGCATTCTTCTTTGGATGACATGATGCCTGGTTATTTAAGCTTCCTGCTGCAAGGAAACACCAGCAGTGTGGGGAGAGTAGGAGCCATTAGCCGCAGGCTGGGAAGAGTGTCGCAACCCTTCCGACCAGCGGAAAATAAGGACACGACCCGAGCGTTCTTCTCCAGGCAGTTTATTCAGGAACCTTTTCAGCAAGCTTCTTTTCCTGCACCCCAGCGCCCCTCTTATATCCTCTGCCTCACCCAATCAGCAGTTCTTACGTTGGTAGCTCCAATTGGTTCCCGACAAGGTGGGGTGTATACATCAGAGCAAAGCACAGCCCACAACCCAAATAAGGACTTGTTTACCAGCCAGGAGCAGAATTGCAAGTCATCTTGCCTGGCAGATTGCCAGGAGCTTCAGCTTCCCACAGAAGAGAGGCCCTCTGTACCAAAGCCACGCCTTCTTATCCCATGGCTTGGGATCTTCCATGTAGGACAGTGTTCTGATTGATTAGTCCTTGATTAAACTGAATTCAACCTCCAAGAGAATGAATATACTAGGCTGGCTCCTGATCAGTCCTGGTAGTCTACCAGCCCTGTGACTGACACATACATCCACCGCTGTGGCTAGACCCTAGTTGAGGGCTGTGATATAGCTCTTTGCAAAGGATACTAGTACCCAGTGTCCAAAATGAGAGAACCCAGGGCCCTTGGATCTCTACCGAATATTCTGGAAAGGAGTATAAGCAATAGATGGAGTAATGCTACAGCTGAGAACCTGCTGTGGCAGTTGGTTTGGCACAGTGGGAAGGTGGGAGGAGGTTGATGAGACTTAAATCTAATTTTTTTTTCTCATTTTTTTAGAGAGACAGGGTCTCTCTCTGTGTCTCTGTGTAGCCTTGGCTGTCCTAGACTCGCTTTGTAGACTAGGCTGGCCTCAAACTCACAGCAATCTGCCTGCCTCTGCCTCCCAAGTGGTGGGATTAAAGACGTGCGCCACCACTGCTGGCTCTAACTTTAGTTTGTGTTTGTTTGTTGTTTTTTGGAGACAGGGTTACTTTGTGTAACAGCTCTGGCTGTCCTGTAACTCTCTTTGTAGACCAAGCTGGCCTTAAACTCATAGAGATCCACCTGCCTCTGCCTCTCAAGTGCTGGGGTTAAAGGCGAGCACCACCATACCTGGCTAGATCTAAGTTAAAGGAATCATCCTCAGGCCCGATTGGAGGATTTGAGCAGAGTCTCGATAGAGTCAGGGTCCGAAAATCGCTGAAGGAAAACCCCAGATTCAAATAGTATGTAAAAACAAAGAGAGTGGGCCGGGCGTGGTGACGCATGCCTTTAATCCCAACACTCAGGAGGCAGAGGCAGGTGGATCACTATGAGTTCGAGGCCAGCCTGCTCTACAAAGTGAGTCCAGGACAGGCAAGGCTACACAGAGAAACTCTGTCTCGGGGGGGGGGGGGGACTGGTCTCCCTATGTAGCCTGGCTGATCTGGAACTCACTAAGTAGACCAGTCTAGCCTTCAGCTTCTGGTGCTTTTCCTGTCCCTGCCTCTCATGTATAGGGATTATCGGCATGTGACATCACTGCCAGCTAACCCTGATTTCTGTGGCACCACACTTCTGAGGCAGGGGCCCTCTGTTAACCCTGGCAGGCAGCAAAAGTTAAAGAGAATATTTTAGAGCAATCAGGCACATGAGTTAGGCAGGCATTTGAGCCCTGCCTGGCAGTCAGGTACTCTCCAGGAAACAGCCACAGCAAGCAAGCTGGGGGCTTGGGAAGGGCACCTTGAGGGGCTTATCAGAGCTACAGCCTGAGAGACAGAGGCAGGTAAATAAGTTCTGTTTATCCAATCAACTGATGCCCTTAGATTTGGCCCCTAAAATCACGACCTACAGGACTGGACAGTCACATAGCAAGGACAGAGAGTCCTCGAGAACACAGACTTTCTAATAATATCTTTCTCCCCAGAGCTGGGAAATTAACTGCCTTGTTTGTTCTCCCGGAGACAGCAAGCTTCCTCCACCCCCTTCTCTCTCCTTAGAGTGGGAGTGATAGCTTCATTGCTTCAATAGGCTTAAAGAAAGCAGCTCTGGATTCTTTGGCTTTTGTTCTAGAAGCTTCTTCTCCATAGTTAAGAAGTCTCATGGCCTAACGATAACTAGGACAGAGTTCTTGAAACTAACATCATACTTTTGGGATTTGCACACTGCTGTCCAAGGCCTTAGCATATTGTCGTTACAGTGTGCTGGAGGTGAGACTCAGAGGTGAATGGAATTCTGGCAAAATTGCTCTGTGAGAGCCAGGGCATCCCCAGAATCAGATCTGGTGTCTCCAATTTCAAACGGGGTCTACAATGCATCATACGAGGCTAGAAGACTTCATCTTCCCATAGTCTTTACAATCAGAGCAGGCGGTTTCCCAAGCTCATGTGGTCATAGGACCGAGATGTTTGTGTAAGTCAGTCATAGCCAAAAGCTTTGTAGTCTTGGCCACAGGGCAGGGAGAAGATAAAGGGACTCAGGGCTGATACTTCTTGTCTGGGACCTTACACAAAGCAGACCAGCTGCCTCCTAGGTTTATGGTGAGGAGAAAGCGGGCTGGCGTGTATAACATAAACAGAGTCTGTATACAGCTAAGCATGAAGGAGATTTTGTCATTTTCCACAACCGAAATGAGAAGAATGTAAAATAAATGGTGTCAAGGAAAGATCACTCCCAGTAACTTCTAGTGGTGACAGAAATTCTTGGCCAGAGAGACAGGAGGCCTAGACTCTCCCATCATGCTTACCAAAGAATCATGGGAGTATCTCTGTGTCAGCTAGAGTGTCAATCCTTTCGCTTAAAATATGGTGATGATGATGATGATAATGACAATGACAGCCCTTGTGTCAATAGGCAGATGGCTCTATAAGCATGACACCCATGATAACAACCCATGTGTCTACCCTCAGGTGGTACCCTCAGGGGAACAAGAAGGGCATATATACATATATATATATATATGGGAATTTCTTGACTAGTTTAAATATGAATGAGCTTTCAAAATATGCCAAGTAAAATTAACCAGAGGCTAGTTCTTCTTAATATTTGCAGGGTGTGTGTGTGTGTGTGTGATGACAAAACTCTGGAAACAGAATGTACATAATGTCAAGGAATTAAGTTTATGCTATGCGTATTTTACCACTGTAAGAACGAAAAACCAAACAGGGATGGAGATAAAGCTTATTGGGGGATCATTTGCCCAGCAGCCCGGTGAGGGTCCGGGTTCAGTTCCCAGTACTTTAACAACAGGGGAAAGACAAGTACTAGTGGAAACAGAGAAACAAGGTTGCAAATGTGAGTTTCCAGAGAAAGCCACGAGGCAGCGCATTATCCCACAAATCCTACCCAGCTCTGTCCTGCCAGGAAGCAAACACCGCTGTTCCTCTCCCAGCCTCATGCCCTGTACACTGTTCCCGCAGCACTTCTGCCCATCCTTGGAAACCCTTGCTGATTTTGTCCCAGGCACCTGCTGCCCTGCAACTCTGCCTTTCTTTTCTTCTGTGTGGCTGGCTGGGTGTCCCCTTAGCCCCTTGGTGGCCAGGGATTGTATCTCCTCTTGCTTTGATGCCTCTTTCCACCCACAAATCTGTGACCAAAAGAAGTCCAAAAGGGGGGGAGGGTTTGGAGAGATGGCTCAGTGGCTAAGATCACTGACTGCTCTTCCAGAGGTCCTGAGTTCAATTCCCAGCAACCACATGGTGGCTCACAACCATCTATAATGAGATCTGATGTCCTCCTCTGGCCTGCAGGTGTACACTCAGGCAGAGCACTGTGTACATAATAATAAATCTTTTTAAAAAAGAAGTTCAGATGGGCACTTTTAGATGATTCCAATCTTTCGTCCCTTGCTATGAGCCCTGTAGATGGCATGCTCTCTATCTGGCCTTGCAAACATTTTAAACTTTTATTCTAATCACCATGACAACTGTACCTCACTTCAGGACACATGTCCCATATACAGCGACATCTTCATGAGGAGATAACTATTGCTCTATGCATTTCAACCTACGATTGAAAACGTGTCCTGTTTTCATTAAGTCTACATCCTGTTTGAGAAACTCATTAGAAAGGTTTGAGCGTGGGTGTGTTCACTGCTGACCACTAGGGGGAGCCGATGGGTCAGGTCTTGTTGAGGAACAAGTTGGTCTAGCTCAGTAACCAGCTGGGACCTTAGGACACTTAGCTTCTCAGACCCCTTGGCAAGACCCTTTTTAGAAGGGCCATGGGTGGTGACTCATTTTTTTCTATGGAATAATTGTCTACTTCGTTGATTTAACTGGGTAAACATTTTTTTCTGATTATTGTCCCCCGGAGGGTTTGCTTTAATGTGATGTCTTGTCCCATGGTAGTTGCTGACTCAGTACTTGCCTCTCTTTTCTTCCCAGAGAAGGGTGGAATTTGTGTCCCCTCCTCCCTGATTTTCCCCCTCATAAAACTGCCCTTTGGAAGTGTGACCTTGAGCGTCGTGCAGACTCACCTCCATGGGGCGATTCCACACTATGTTCTGCGCTGGGCACCCTCCTTTCAGCTCAGCAAACAAGCTCATGCCTCTGTTTGATGTTTTGATTTTTCTTGTGGGAGGGGTGTTACTAATACTTATTTTTATTTTATTTTTTACACTTATTTAACTACTTCACAGCCTAATACCAGCCCCCTCCCTTCTCTCTTCCTAGTCCCCCCCCCTTCCCCCATACCCTCCTTTCCTCTCAGAGAAGGGGAGAAGCCTGGCACCTTAAGCTACTGTGGGACTAAGTGCATCCTCTCCCTCTGGGGTCTTACAAGGCAGCCCAGCTTGGGGAAAGGGAAATGGAGCCAAAGACAGGCAAGAGTCAGAGACAGCTCCTACCCCATTGTTAGGGGCTCCACATGTTGACCATCTGCTACATATGTGTAGGGGGTCTCGGTCAGCCCTTTAATTATGTTTTTTAAAAGTTTTGAGCTTATAATGACACTATCTTCCCCTTCCCCTTTTTCCCCACCAACACTCTCATGTATGCCCCCTACTCTCAAATTCCTAGGCCCCTTTTCTTTAATCATTGTTGATGGTGTGCGTATGTGTGCATTCCTAAACATAAATACAGCCTATTTGAGCCATACGATGTTATGTGTGTATATGTGTTTTGGGGCCTGACCATTGGGCGTTGGATACCAGTTGATGTTCTTTTCCCTGGGGAAGAGGACCAGTTCTTCCATTTTTAGCATTCTTTAGTTGCCTGAAGGGTTTTTTATTTTGTTTTTGTTTTACACAGTATTTTTTAAAAAATTATCTTATTAAGTATACAGTGTTCTGCTTGCATGTGTGCCTGCATGCCAGAAGAGGGCACCAGATCTCATTACAGATGGTTGTAAGCCACCATATGGTTGCTGGGAATTGAACTTAGGTCCTTTGGAAGAGTAGGCAGTGCTTGTAACCTCAGCCATCTCTCTGGCCTTTGCTTGAAGTTCTTTGTCTGGGGCCTTGTGGGTTTTCCCTCTTCCACATTTGTATGTCTTTTTGTGCCGTTCTTGTTCAGGCCATGTTTAGGCAGCCATGTTGGTGAGCCGTGGTGGGCGCAGCTCCTCTGGCATTTCTAGTAGACCCAGTCTCACAGCAACCGTCCGGATCCTCCGGCAGTTACAATCTTTCTGCGCCCTCCTCTGTAATGATCCCTGGGCCTTAGGTACCGGAGCCATGTTGTAGATGTACCAGCTGGGAATGAGCTTCATAACTCTGCATTCTGATAGGCTGTGGCTTTCTGTAATAGTCTTTGTCACACAGAGACATTTCTCCAATGAGGGGCAAGGACTATACTTTTCTGCAGGTATAAGGACAAATGTGTAAAATATAGTTAGAGACTATGCTGGCTTAGTGAAGTGATCCAAGACCCACGATCTCACCAGGTGCCATGTACTTGTCAAGGTTTCCAGCATCAGGCATGATTTGTTGAGTGGGATTTATAGCTAAGTAGAGAGCTGTTGGTTAATGCCAAGATGTGTGTGCCACTACTGCACTGTTAGGGTTTTTGTGCTACGATGGTCATTGCTGTGGCCCATAGGCATCATAATTGGGAGTTGCTTCTGGTATCATGAGAGCTAACCTCTAGAGAGGAGTCTTTCAGGTCAGATCCACTTGGACCCTATGGGTCCTGTATTTGAAGTGCCTAGTGTCTTCAGCAGTAGGGACTTACCATCCACCTTTGGGGACAACCAAAGGCAACAGAAATAATGTTTTGGAAGTCTCTTGGGTAACTCTGACCAACAACTCAAAGACTTCTCAGGCCTGGTATTGGGGTTTTGTTAGATAGGATATGGCACTTGGTGGGGGGGGGGGGAGTATTATCAGCCCTGGATGGGCACGTTTCATTTGAACCACATATGTATATTGATATACAGACTTGCATGTATCATGGGTATTCTTGGGTAGACAGCCATTTTGATTCTTGAGAGAAGGATGCCCCTGGAAGAGACTCCAGGAAACCTCATAGCCTGGCTTGAGGAATGGGATGAGGAGCCCATTTGGGTATAGACAAGAAAACCTCATGATCAACTCTGTCTGATACAGTAGGGACAACTACCCCAGGTGCCTACAGAGCTGCCTGCCCCCTTGACTTGCTCCCAGAAACAGATAGAAGTTATCTCTGCTGGCCCAGGACCACCTCAGTATCTGTCTTCAGTGGGAGACCATAGGCCATGAGGTGTTTCAGCCTTTGTCCATGAGCACAAAGGGGTCAGATCAATTAACTACATCATCTGTACTACTTCAGAAGGTGGCAGCAACACAATTCTTATTCTGTTACCTCTACCTGTATCTATAAGGCTGTTTATCAAGCTTGGGAAGTGATGGTGTGTTCCCCCTTTGCAGAGGGACAGGAAATGAGTGTCTCAGCATTCGGAATACAGTGTTTATCAGTGCAAGCCAGGCAGTTAAATGAACTGTAAGCAAGAGGAATTCCTTTAATTTCATTAGTAAGTGTCAAAGCTGTCCTCTATGCCAGCTTCTGTCTCTACCACAACCTCAACAGTCACAGTTAGCTTGGCCCCAACCCTGCAGGACAGGTTAGGCTGCTGTTGGCTATCGTGGGGTAAGGGGGGCTGTCTGTCTGTCTCTTCCTAGAGACGGAAGCCAGCCTTCCTAATTTAGAGCACCTCAAGAAAGTTTCATGGACAAGAATGCAGAACCTATTTCGGACCCTTTCCCTATTGGCCCCAGGAAGTAGTGATGGCTTGCACTGAGAATAGTCAACTGAGGGGACTCTGATGTGACTCATGCCTCTGGGATTCTGTCACAGAGGCTGTGGCAGTCAGGTAACCCCAAGCTTAACGTTGTCAACTCCTCAGTGAGGATGGGCTAGAGAAGTCTAGTTCTTCCCTCTGTGTTCTTCACCTGAAGGTATCATCTGGAACTGGCTCCTGAGACTGATAACGTGCTTCTCTCAGTTTGCCCTTCCACAACAGTTTCTAAGTGGCTGCCATTCTGATTTTCCATTCACACTCAGACACCGCTCACCTCCAGCTTGGGTTCCTTATGGTGATAAGTGTGTGTGGCTGAGTCTTATATCAGAGCTCCATGGACAAAGCTCTGCCAGAGCCAGCCAGTCTTATAGATGTGCTGTCTGCCCCCTTCCCCACAGGTATCTAAGTAGGTTAATAGAAACATGTCTCTTGAGCAACCTGGAGTCCTGCCAGAGGAGTATTATGGGATGATCCCATTATGATGATAGATTTGTTTCATTTTATGCCTAATTGATCCTTTACCTCTTTCTAGCTATAAACACTCTGGCACATGACATATGGTTCCTCTCACTGAAGGATTTGTTTGTCATTCTCCAAGGAGCCGGGCTGGTTCTTTGACTTGCTTAGCTAATACAATGGCACAGAAAAGATGGGGTGTCAGATTGAGACCAAGTCTTCAGAATCCTGTCCCTTTACTTCTTACATGTTTGGATGGTCATGAGAGCATGCATGGGCTGCTGAGCTGCAGGCTAGAAGCATGTGAACCAACTTGTCCTCTTCAATACCTGACCAGAGGAGTATACATCAGTGGAAAGCTATGAGACTGGCCAAAGTAGGGAGAGCCCCATCACTGACCTCCCAGACGTGTGAGGAGGGAATGCTATAGGCTTAGGGACTGTTCATCATATGTAATACTAAGATGGGCAAGGGCATTGGACCAAATCTTCAAAGAGCTATTAGGAGCAACCCTCTCCGAAAGGAGCCTCCTGTACACTGCTCTTCTCTTGTACAGCTCCAAGTTGAGTGTCTTCCATGGGTTTTCAATGCCATAGAGATGCCTATTATCTTTGTAGAAACAGAATAGGCAGATACTCAGGAGGTGAAAAGGCATCAAGCAAACAGGAGCCAAAGCCCACAAACATGATGCTACCCAGATAGGGCAGGGCATTGCACGGGTTAACTCACATTCATCATCCTGGCATCTGGACAGGGCTCATTTCCACGCAGTCGTTGGTGGATGGCCATTCAACAGAGAGTTGAGAGGGTTGTTGGGGAGCAATAAAGGCAGTGTTTTGCCTTTCTAATGTTAATTATGGAGTAGAAGCACAGATACAACTTTGACAGAACGTATTCCTGAATGTAAGAGCCTGTACTCTGACAACTGTAGGACTGTTGGTCTCTTTAGCCCAAGTCCCTAAACTCTGACACATACAGATAAAGCTAATCTCTACCTCTTAAAACATTTTGCATACTCCACTCAGTCACTCACACCTGTAATCCTAGCATTTGGGAGGCCGAAGCAGGAATTATCTAGACTAGCATGAGTTTGAAGCTAGCCTGCTGTACGTAGTGAGTACCAAGTGCCCATCCAGGCCTACACAGCAAGAGTCTGTCTCAAAACAAAATGCACCTGCGTGTGAACGCGCGCGCGCGCACACACACACACACACACACACACACACAAACTAACCAACCAAAACCAAAAAACCAAACCTAGGTAGACAAAGCCAGCAAAATCTCTAAAGCGGGATCAAGAGTTTGTAAGATAGACTCTGAGTGTCTGGGCATTTGATTATGTGTCTGGCCTTATATCCTGACAGTGATTGAATGATGCACACTTTATTGGTGTGCCTTTGGTCATCAAGGCCATCCATCAATCAGTCTCAGTGATTGTACTTCATAGAGGTGAGGCCAAGAGAATAATTTATAGGCAGGAAGGATATAAACACGTTTGGCTCCAGTTTCCCAGTGAAACACTGATTTCTTTGGCCTCTTTCTCATCTGAACTCAAGTCTCTCACTCCAGAGCTGTGACGTGCCCTGTGTGCTTTCAGAACAATGGGTACTTTCAGCTGGCTCCCGGTCCCAAGGGTTCCTGGGACTTTCTCTCACAGATGTCTCTGTCTCAGCTTCTCGCATGCTTGTCTGGAGTGGTCTCTGTCTTGGCCGTGTAGGGACCATTGTGTACTTCTAGCCAGTGTCAGAGTGAGAACAGAGGATGGGTTTTAGAGGCAGCTGCAGAGGGAGCAGCTGTGTGGTACACTGGGTCTTCCCCATCCAGGGGACTCCCGGAGGAGAAGGACTGGGCTCCAAAGGGGTCATTCATCGGGGGGAGCCAGTATGTGAACAGACTCTGGGAAGAACAGCAAGGAGGGGTCTAAGTGAATGTGAGTCGTTTTCTTTCTTTTTACAAGACTGCTATGACTTAAGTCATGAGCGCCGGGCAAGTTCCAAAAGCCGGTTCTAGATGAATGCAAGGTTTGTAAACACGGGGTATGTGGTCTCAGCCACAGAGAAAAGAAGGCCTGTCACAGGGGGGAAAAAGGCATCTTTTCAGAATTATCTTCCAAGCGGGGAGCACAAATCCTACAAGGGACATTGTGAGGCTTAGTTTAGAATAGAAAGGAAAGCATACCCTATTGTGCCCCTGGTGTCTTCAGCAGTAGGGACTCACTGTCCATCTCTGGGGGACAAGTAAAGGCAACAGGCAGCATCTCAGGGCAGTCTGAGAGTAGCCCTGCTGGCTAGAATCGGAGGTTGTGCCTGGCCTCGAGTGGAAGCTGTGCATTAACATTACAGACACATGATGAGAGGCAGGAGCTTCAAGTCCACAGCCACGCACTCGCTCTTTGCTTCTGACTTTTGGATCTAAGCCATCCACCCCTAGATTTTCTTTCTTTCTTTTTTTGTTTTTGTTTTTCAAGACAGGTTTTCTCTGTTGTAGCCTTGGTTGGCCTGGATTTGCTTGCTGTGTAGACCAGGCTGGCCTCGAACCCATAGAGATCCACCTGTCTCTGCCTCCTGAGTGCTGGGGTTACAGGCGTGTGCCACCACGCCTGGCTCCCAGATCTTCTTTGACCAAGCTTTTAAGTAAAAACATCTAGACACTAATATCCATGCATGGAGTATATACAGCGCAAGTATACCACATAGGAAATCATCACAAAAATGCATAAAACACTGTAGCTGCCGACAGTTGGGAAGTGTCCATCTGTAGAAGCTCTGTAGCTCCTTCCTACTGTGTCCCTCCTGTCCCCCAGCATCTCCTCCATAAGGGCAACTCTCTCAGCCTGAGACTTTTCCCCAGCCTTAAATTACCCTTTTACACTCACTCATTCAGTTAGTATTCACCAGCCAGACGCTGGAACCCCTCAGTCCTGGTAGATACAGAGGCTGGTCCTGCTGTCAGGATGGGATTTTCCTGGGAAGTGTTACTTTAGGTAGGCCTAAGAACAGATGAGTTGAGTTACCAAAGTCCTCAAGGACTCAGCCTAGTTGGGGGACACCGTCTTTATTGCTTGCTTATTTACATGCCACCAGCATTTCCTAATAAGCCGGAAGTCTTTTCTGCTTGACACAGAGCAAGGGGCAAGTGGCCCTCCCAGCAAGGACTTGTCCTCCTGTGGTGTTAAAAAGCCATCTGGGGTGGCCAACAGTAGAGCTGGCTCCTGTCCACCCACCTCAGGCCTTTCCTCTGTGGTTAGCACCCAGCCCCACCTTTCCAGGGGGCGGTTAAAAGACCCACATATGGGTTCCTTTTGGGATGTGGAGTAGGAAGCACCTGCTAGCTTAAACACTGCCTGGCAGTACCTCTTATGCAAGTCCCGTGATTTGAAAACGAGGGCCAGACATTCCACTATCTTGGCTACCAAATCACAGGAAAAAAAAAAAAAAAATCAAAGGACTTGCAGGAGAGACAGGGGGACAGCAGGTTTCCCAAAACTCTACATTCTGTACAAGTGGGCACAACCAGCGCTTGACTTTCCAGCCTCTGTTGAGCATTCTCGCCAAATCCAGAGTCGGCAGCTCCATCGTTAACCCTCAGGCCTAAGGGTCCCACTAGGGTCTATGGTGAGAGGGAGCATGGAGCTGGGGAGATCTGGAACACTGTGGCCAAGGGCTCACCACATCCTTTTGTGGTAATCGTCTGCCACGGAATGCACTCTGGATATATTTTTACAGTCTGTTGGCTTCTAAATTACAGCCATGCTGAATAAAAGCAGAAGTAAACATATGATTAGTAAGTTCCTTCTGCTGAGTATAAAAATGAAATAGTTTTCCGGGCCAGGGCTTTAAGACATTGTGCTTTCAGTAAAATAGGAAACGGGAAAGTATCATTATTTCAAAGCCAAAGCAAAGGTTCATGGCCTGAATAACCACACTCCAGCTCCAAGAAGAAGCAGGGAAGGAAAGATTAAATTGGGAGAACATACCCAGAACAGCCTGCCCGCCTGCTCAGCCAGTCACATGCCTCATGTCGACTAAGCATTGAAAAATGGTATGGTAGGAGCTGGGGTTCCTCCTGCCTATCCCAGGAGGCTCCAAAAGGCCCTTGCACATGGACAAGCAACATAGAAATTAAGCAGAGATGGGCTCCTAGCACAGCAGAGACAAGAGTTCCTGGTTACGACATGGCCCCACCCACTTTGCCTGTGTTCCTCTGTGTAGTGTCTGCTGAGGAATTCTCATGGTTGACCCAACTTGCACTGGCAACGTACCTGGGATGCTTGCAGATCCCAAGGGACCAGATTGCAGGGAGAGCCAGGATGTGTTATTTCCTACCAGTTCCCCAGAAACCCTTACCCGCCGTGAGTGGAAAAGCTCTTGGGTCTGACGGGAAAGGGCTCAACACTTTTTTTTTTTTTTGTCTTTGGGCACTTGTGTCACAGTGTGTTCCAGATAGATTTTTCCAGAAGCAAACTACCTCCCTATGGTGAGAGGCTTATGATCGCACATCCTGACAGTGGTTGAACACACCAGTGTCACTTTCTTGATATCAGGGCCTCAAAGTCCCCACTGTGCTGGTCCTGTTGCCTTGGGATAAATTCCAGCCGCCAGCAGCTAAAGTTCCGGGGTGAGGGTTTCTATGAAGTTGGCGTTACCGAAAGGTTAGGTCCTCTCTTATAGGATCCCTTGGGTTGGGCTGCCCTCGCTTAGGGACCCGGCTATGGCCTCCTTTCAGAGTCCCTTTGCAAAGCTGTGCCTCCATAAACCACGGCTTTACCCACGAGGGTAATCAGGCTTGTGTATACAATGTGTAGAGATCCAAGATAAAAAGCATTCGAGGTACGCAGTATTATGAGAGCAAACATGGCCTGGACCAGTGTGCATTACCCAGAGGTTAGATACACAGTGAGTAAGACTTTACTCAAAGATAAAGTAAGCAGCTGTTTTTATCACAGCACAAGGGCTTATTTCATTTTTCTAATTTATTTACAATATACATTTATTTATTTATTTATATCAGTGCTGGGGATTAAACTCAGGGCCTTATGTGTATGTCAGGTAAACACTACTACTGTGCTAGACCCAACCCCGAGGGCCCCCCAGCCCCATATTAATAGTATTGATGCTTTTTTATTTCTCAGTAAAACAAAACCCCCAGGACTATAACACACCCCCCAAACCCGCCCACCAAGAAATGGATCTTTGCTCAAAAGGCATTTTTGGCCACTAAGGGAGAGACATGGCCCTCCACCCCACGCCCACTCTACTTTTCTGCATTAATTTATTGTACCCATTTCTGCTTCGTGGGACTTCAGTTTTAATAACTTCCAAAATTTAGCCTGAATCTCAGAGCTCACAGATGTGTCTGGGGAGGGAGAGAGCAGTTTGGGAGTCCCCAGTCTCTGTAACCTCATTTTTTACAGTTCACAGCCTAGGACAGATTTTTGTTCCAGAAGCCCCAAGCCTGCTGTAGAGATCAGCCAGCTGGCCCAGGCTGACCTGACTCCATCTCCAGCACGTCTTTCGTAATTCCTTCAACCGTTTCTCTAGAAGACACGAAACTTTCAAAACGTCTTGTCTGTCTTCCATTCCCCTTTTAACCAACCACAAACAGTTGCATCCCCAAATTAGTTCAAGACTAGCTAGCATTCATACATCTGAGAAGAATCAACTCAGGGGGCTCCCCCGGAGGTTACCTGGCTGGTAGTGGTGCATATAATAAAGTCTTAAATTTCAGTGTTGTGACGTGCAACCTGGGGACTTGGAAGCTGTGTCTCAGACTCAAGCACCCTCAGAAGACAGTCTGCCCCACCCCCACCCCCTTAAAGCCCGAGGCCGCTAGACCATCCATCAGCATGTGTGGCCACTGCTGTAAGTCATCCGAGCCAGGGAGACAGCTGTCAGTGATGAAGCGGGGACAAGCAAAAGAGCTTTAATGAAATTTTATTTTGAAAATATGGCAAGAGTCTAAGGCACTTCAAACATTTAAATACATGTACAAGACCAAAGTGAAGGTGACATGATAGAAATACACAGAGAACTATACTATATTTCCCTAGAGGCAAACGCGGAACCCAACCCTCTAACCTAATTCAACTGTTATCACCAGATATAGACATGATTGGGCAGTTAAAAATGTAACATTACATGTAGCTCTGTATGACTGTACTGTGGAATATAAAAGTTGAAAATACTGTTAATTTCATATAGAAGTCCTTTATATAAAAAGCCATATAATACATCCACCTAGATAATATTTCTTGAAAATATTTCTTGTTGTAAGTTTACATGGTGTGAGAGTTCCATCTTCTATTTTTAAGCAGGAAATTATCAGCCTGGGGGCCAAGTTGCTGATGATCAAAGTCTTCTATCTCAAGTTTCTTATTTTAAAAGATAAAAGAGAAATGAACAAAAGTGTCCTGGAATGGAATGCCGGAAGGGCCTCCCAATGGGTCCACATTTAGTTAAGTACAAGCATTTGTGGAAATTTCGAGACTACAATGTCATGGAGAATCTGACACTTGCTTACGTTGTAGAAGTGGCCTGGGAAAGCCAGACTAGCATTTCCTACCACCGCAAATAACGGAGCCAATTCAGCAGCCACAGAGAGGGGTCCAAGCCCTACAGGAACCGAAGGCTAGAGGGGAGGCCTGCACCTAGCTTGGTCACTTCCCACCGGTTCGGCCTGTTCCTCTTCTGTTTGCTGGTCAGCTCAGCACGGTCCGTATACATTCAGTATCTGTCACCCCAACAGGAAATAATTAGCAGCTTCATGGTGGTACACGCACACATGGAGGGCTGTGTTTACACAATCAGTCAAAGGAGCCTCGGTGAGCTGGACCAGGAGAAGTCTTTCTTCCAAGCCTAGGGGTGCCCTAGAGACCAGAAAGCAGGGGGGAGGGGTGGGGAAAGTGGAGGTTAATAAGTGACTTCAGGCAGCTTGTTTCCCCCATCACTGGTTTGTCATAGCTGACAACCATCTGTGTGGCAGAGCCAGGCGATCTCTTCCTGAGAATGTGGGACAGATGTCTGCCCTCAGCGGGCATGGCTCGAAAGCCAGCCGGGCTAAGCAGGAGTTGTCCAACTGCCCTAGCAAGTCAGGATCCCACTCTGAGATGACGAGCAGCCCGTGGATAGCGTTAG
This sequence comes from Acomys russatus, assembly GCF_903995435.1. Lineage (NCBI taxonomy): Eukaryota > Metazoa > Chordata > Mammalia > Rodentia > Muridae > Acomys > Acomys russatus. The sequence goes on along the minus strand of NC_067141.1, from coordinate 45,267,967 downwards.
GAACAATGTCAGGAACACGCTGACATGGAGCCATCAAGTCCCCCAAGGATGACTGAGACCCAGCCTTTGCTGGCACAGGGTTGAAATGATGAAGACTTAAGCTCTGGGCTGAACCTCTCATATTCAGAATCAACATAAGACCTCTGCGGCCTATTAAGTCCCCTAGGAAGGGGGCCTGCCAGCCTGTTTATAAATGCCAAATGCCCGATACTGACCGGAGATGGGGCTTTTGAGAAGTTGATGTGGGCATACAGAAGAAGAGCGATGTCCTTGTGCTCAGCTTCCAGGGCTATGGAGAGAGCGGTGCTGCCATCCTAAAGAGGAAACGGGAAACAACAGGCCAGGTTGAGTCTCCCAAATCTCCATCAGCCAGAAGGTAACAAACTGTAAAGTCCCCCAAATCTAGTCATCTACTCAGTTCCTTTTCTTTTTTTAAGACTTATTTATTATGTATACAGTGCACATTTGATCACATTATAGATGGTTGTGAGCCACCATGTGGCTGCTGGGACTTGAACTCAGGACCTCTGGAAGAGCAGTCAGTGCTCTTAACCTCTGAGCCATCTCTCCAGCCCATCTACTCAGTTCTTGAGGCAAGCATTTCTGGGTCTTGACCATGTGGAGGTGGGGGAGACTAGGCTCTGTCCATAAGAAGCAAGGCTCAAGGAGAGTTACTCATTCACTTTGGCTTTGCCTATTGGTGCTGGCACAGGGATGTGTACACCAGGGTCCTTAAAAACTGAAGGCTGTCCTCCAAGAACCCTATCCAATTGTCCCATCCACCAGAGGGGCAGTAAAAACAGGAGGGTAGAAACCTGTCTGTTTTCTTATAATCACAAATGAACAAGCAGGAACTAGGGTGTGGGGGTGTGTGCATGCGCGTACTGGTCTAGCCAGTTGCAAACACCTCAGCCTTTCTCTAGACAAGGAAGCTGTGATCTTGTAGCCTACAGCACCTCTCCTGAATGCTGGAGGTCACATCCACATGTAAGCACTACGCCCTGGCAGTCTGCATTTGTGCATCTTCTGGAAATACCGTGTGTGGGGGGGAACGACATTGCATTATGGGAAATAAACATGTTGTGATTGTTTGCTTTTTACTAAACTGCAGAGTCTGACATAGATACAAAGGAATTAAAGCAAAGGACAGCGCAGCTTATTTCCCGTCTGGTTTTGAGGTGAGGACTCTTCTTTGGTCACAGCAACAGGAAATGATCCGCATGTGGGCTGACTATTAGCATCCTGCCCTCCTACACTGCGAATCCAGGGAGCAGCTTTTCTTCCGGAGCTCAGGTGGGTGTTGTCCTACTAGTTTACTTGTGTATGAATAAGGAAGTGGGCGATTAGCTGGGTAGCTAGGATTTCTTATTTTTTTAAAAGGGAAGGATATGCTACACTTTTTAGTTAGCACCCATTTCCCCTCATAGCATAGTTGCCTTGCAGTTGACAGATCCATGTTTGGAACAGCTAGCTTGTCTTTCTTTCTTTCTTTTTTTTTCCCCCAGAGCTGAGGACCGAACCCAGGGCCCTGCGCTTGCTAGGCAAGTGCTCTACCACTGAGCTAAATCCCCAACCCCCAGGATTTCTTGAAGCCCCTTTAACACTACAGACTTACTACAAAGCGACATGTTTTCAGAAAGAAAGCAATTGAGCAAGACACATGCAACGGAGACCGTAGTGGGGGAAAAGTGACCCCCACCCCCCGCCGCATCCCTGAGGAAGGGAACGGAACTATAGCTCCCCAATCAAGGTGGAAGAGGGCTGCCCTTCTACTCAGGGACACCTTCCCTGCTCATTGGAGTGAGCCCAGTGTGGAGTCTGAAATTTATGACAAAGGAGGATATTTCCCTTCTAACTTTATGGTGTTTTGAAACAAAGGAATGCAATGGTGTGAGCAGCTCTGTGTTCCCCAGAGAGAAACTCTGAAAACCAGAACCAGCCTGGCCTGGCCTCCGTGACCCTGGATTGACTCCACAGCCCAGTGCCAGTCCTGTGCTTTCTGTCTGCAAGCCCACGGTCTCTTTTGCCTGTGCCCTCAGAAGGTTCTCACACGAGGTTTCTCTCGGAGTGGGACAGACTCGGGGGTGGGGTGGGGTGGGGTGTGTCAGTGAGAAGCTTAGAACTGATGACGGCAGAAACAGACCAAGCAGAAGTGGGAAAATGTGCTCAGAACAGCCAGAGAACTCCTGGACTTCCTGGTTTATGTGTCACAGAGTATTCACACTGCCAGACTACTGTAGATCATCTGTGACACTGCATTCAAGTGGTTATATGTTCCATCCAAAGGGGGGGGGAAACCCCAAGTTTCAACTGAGGGACTACTCATACACCGTCTCCACTGGGTTCGATTCTGCAGGGCCCAGTCTGCCTATTCCTATTTAAGAACGCCGGCTCTCACCGTTTTTCCTTTTATGAACTTGAAGGTGAGGTCGGTTTGTTTGTTTGCTTATTGATTGCTTTTGGCTGATGCAGGGTCAGACTACACATGGTAGATGCTGCCAAGTTGGGCTATAAAGGAAAGAGGCCTGGATGCTAGCATCAGTCTACAAGGAGCAGAAAAGACAGGGCCCATCCCCGCTCCTGGCTAGAGGCTCAGCGGTACTCACGTTGTCCTCCAGGTTGCTATTGCAGCCTGGCTGGGCCAGGAGCAACTTCACAATCTCCACATGGCCATGTTCACTGGCACACATCAGAGCTGTGGAGCCCTCGTCATCCTGGATGTTGACATCAGCCCCACAGGCCAGCAGGCCCTTTACCATGTCGATCCGCCCGTGACTGACGGCCAGCATGAGGGCTGTCTGTCCTGCCTAGGAAAGAAATGACGGTCAGAGTCAGAAGTACAGATCGGGCCGGAGAAGGCTGGGGTGGGGGCTGGGGTGGAGTAGACAACACACAAAGGCACTAGAGATATGAGCTAAGGAAGGGTACGGCACACGGGAAGCAGTCGGGTTTTCACCAGAACTCTGAGGATGTCTCAGAAAAGGAAGGTAGATAGCTCCAAAGAGGTGTAAGGCCAAATTGTGAACACATTTTGGCTTAGAGCTCTGGGCCTGGCAAAGAGCCAAGACAGTGACAGTTGGTTTTCAGTGAACGTATTGCGAGGACCCTATACAGGTAGGGTCCCCTGTATGCGAAATGCCCAAGAGGCCATGCAAAGCAGGGAGAGATTTGCAATGTGGGACTGAGCCCACGAGTCACTGGTGTGCTGGTCAGCGGAACGGCTGGGGCAGCGCACAGCCTGCCACTGTCAGTGTGCCACCAGCACTGCTCTGTCAACCCGGTCGTAGCAGCCACTGGCCCGGCGCAGTGATGGTGAGTGCAGTAGGCAGGGCACTAACCTGACTGGCCTTGGCGTTCACGTCTCCACAGCCGAAGAGTTCTTCTACAACCTGCATGTCCTTCTCTGCCTCGACGGCTGCGAGGGCCGCCAGCATGATAGGTGTGTACCCTGCCTTGTTCTGGTGATCGACATTACACACGTCTATAACAGAGAAGTCTCTTTAGGGAGAGCCATCTAGAACAGTTATGGAAGTGCTCGCTGAAGGTGTGATGTTAACAAGAGCCCCGTGGTAAAAAACAACTAGACGAACACGGTTTTATGGCCTAACTCGGAGGGCTGGCGGCAGCAATGACAAATGTGCCTGCTTGGGATATGGTAATTGTGGGGCGATAGCTTGGCAGCGTCCGAGGAGGCTGCTGAGCATAAGCACTAATGAGGGACCTAGATGGGCACATGTCCAGAAAGTCATTCACGTGGCTTCTAACTCCAGGGCTTGTGGTGTAAGATCAATATTGACGCAGTAAGTCCTCTAAGAAATTGCCAAGGACTCCCAGACCCTGTGGGCTAGATCTCCTCTGTTCTCTAACTCTCAAGAAGCTTTCCAGGGCTTTAATGACACGCCAGGATGAAGAGTAATGGAAAGGAGCTTTTATACTGAGCAAGTATCCAGCTAAACATTTAAGACGGGAAACTTTGCTTGGGATCCCACTCCATGCTGTAATAATACAGCGGGATGTACAGAAGGACATATGTGTAAAAAGCAAAGGCTGTAAAGTGGGTACACACGTGGCCCCAAGGTCCTCAGGGTCTGAGCTCTTCAGTCCTTGGAAGCTGAAGCACCCAGAGCTACATTTTATGGAGCCAAAAATCTACTTGAAATAGTAAGCAATAAAACCAGAGTAAATGAAGTGATTAACTAAAACCACCTAACAATGGAATCAATTCAGTTTGCAAGATAAACATTGTAGAGCTCGGAGGGTAGAAAAAAAAAAAAAATCACTCATTTTCAGGAATAATTCTGAAACTCTGTTCCTAGCTTCCCTGGGTATTATCCAGGAAATATTTTATTCCTGACTTTAACAGTATCCCCAGCTGTTTATAGCCGTGGAGGAAGGGAGGCCTGGAACTCCTTCCCATCATCAGATGGAAGCAGTTATCCCCTAACATGGACACTGAAGTAGAGACCACGCAGTCCTGGGGAGGCAGCTCGGTGGCAGAGTGCTTGTCCAGCATGCGAAAGGCTGTGGGTTGGAGCTCCAACACCCACAGATGCATCCTCAAGAAAAGAAAAAGGGAATTGGGAAACTGAGAATAGTAACAAATGGTAAGTGTGCTTGGCTTTTTTTCTTTTTTCCTCCTGTACTAACAATTCCAAGATGCACAATGCATTGTCAGGCTAGCGGATCAAGAGACAATAAGGGGCCCCTTCTGTAGTGCCCCCCCCCCCCCCGTGTCTGTGACCCATGGCTGCATTCTGGGACGGCAGGTTCCCACTACTGTATAATAAACTCCCAGACCCAGCGGTAACGGGAAATGCTGCCTCTTGTTTCTGTGATTCTTCAGGCGCGGTGTGGTTGGACAGGAAACAGCGATGACTTTCTGTCGCTTTACTAACCCCTACCCTGAGTAACCACTCACTTCTACACAGCCACGAAGAGGCTGGCGGGCAAGGACAAATAGAATGGTTGCAGACACAAAAACTGTGACTCGGGGGGGGGGGGAGGGGGGGGCTGTGAGCAAAACGAACCAGGCAAGGCCACATGATTCAGAGTGAGTCAAGTGTATTAGCAGGGGTACATCTCATTTGAAGACAGCTGACCTGTTTCAAAATAGATATGGTTGTTTCTTTTATTGCCCAGGCTCGGTGAACCTCAAGCCAGCCGCCCATCCATGACTCAAGAACAATATTCTTGCCATGTCACATGGAAAAGCGATGAAAAGACCTTAGGATGGCCAAAGAACTAAGGCATGGGTCAACCGGCTTCACAAAGACAGGTCCCCGACATGAGTGCTTCTGCAGGGGGGGGGGGGGGGGGGGGCAAACAGGGCAGCCTCCGTACCTGCGTCCAGAAGTAGCTTGACAATCTGGAAGTTGGAGTGAGACACGCTGTAGTGGAGGGCGGTGTTTCCATTGCCGTCAGCCATGTTGATGATGTAACGGAGCACCTCAGGGGAGACAGCCTCGAACGCGGTGATGTAGTCGCCCACCATGGCTGGCACAGCGGACTTCTGACTGGACACGCGGAACCACTCGTGCTGCAGGGTGTTCAGGCAGAACCTCTGCCAAGACACCAAGCTGCTGTGAGTTCTATTTATAGCGCTCTCTGAGCACACCCGAAAGCCCAAGCAACCAGGCCTTATAAAGTCAAAGTCTGGGCTCTCGGCGTCCGCTCTCCAAAGCTGGTGAGACCCAGTGCCTGGAGAGCAGCTTCAAACAACAAACTTGGACTTTTCTTCTGGTTTGCAATCCTAGTGTCCACACCGAGGTCACCAAGAAAGAGGTCACAACAGTGTTCCCAGAGCCAGTTCTCTGAGGTTCAGTTTTGGATTCTGCTACTTATGAATGAATGATCCTGTGGATCTTCCTTATTCAGCACCTTAGTTCCCATGTCTTTAAAACAAAACAAAACCCTATCTATCTATTTATTTATTTATTTATTTATTTATTGGTTTTGGTTTTTCGAGACAGGATTTCTCTCTGTAGCCTTGGCTGTCCTGGATTCGCTTTGTAGACCAGGCTGGCCTCGAACTCACAGCGATCCGCCTGCCTCTGCCTCCCTGAGTGCTGGGATTAGAGGCTTGTGCCACCAGGCCCAGTAAGCTAGCTGGTCTTTTGAGTGACTTTTTTCATTAGAATCAGGAAGAAATTAGCCCACCTGCAACTGTGTTCCTTCCTGACTCAGAATAACTAACTCCAATCTCCTACTGTAGTAGGCTGGGACTTGAGACTGGCCTAGGCTACATAAGCCAAGTTCCAGGTCAACCTGCGCTACAGCGTGAGGCCCCATCTCACACAGCAAACTGGGATAATCTAATCTTAGGCACACTAGTCTGACACGGTGGCTGCTACTCTACAGATACTTAGACTATTTTTTATGTTTATTATTTGTTTATTGTTTGTGTGCTAGTGCACACACACCACAGGCATGCGTGGGGGTCAGAGGACTACTTGCAGGCGTTGGTTATCTTCCACAATATGGATCCTGGGAAATCTAACTCAGGTTGTCTGGTAAACGTCATTACCCACTGAGCCATGTTGTGAGCCCTAGAGACACATCTCTCAGGGCCTCGGATACCGAGGCTGGGTTTGGCTAGTATGGTCTCATGGGCCTGTGTAACTTGTATTGTGTTCAAGCCTGTGACAGCCACTGCCAACTTCTAACGGAATGTGCCAGGCCCACAGCATTACAATTACATTGTCAGGATTAGCTAACTCCTTAGGTCTCCTTTTTGTTTGTTTTCATAGCTCCATCCATGATCCTGAGAGCCGTGTAAGTCACTTGAGCAGCAGATACCGACTTAAATGATTCAGCCGCAAGTGAACTAACCCCGTGGACACACATGGACTCAAATCCGGAGTTATTATCAAATTAATGCAAGAAGCCACGTTTCCACACTGCCCTGAAGATGGAGCGGCCAATCAGAGGCCTGGTCAGGTCAGCAGATGCAGATCCAACTGTCAGCACAGGGGTGAATCACCTGGTGGCTGCACACCAGATTACCCATTGGCACAGCAACATTTGTGCATCCTGTGTTGCGTTGCTTCTGACCATTTAGGTCCATACCCACAATGTCCATTCTACCTGCACAGATCTCTTCAACTGTGAAATGGCACTGCCCTTATTTTTTTTGTTTAAAAATAGAGGCTGTCTGCATTCCACACCAGAACCTAATGGGTACGCTCCCAACTGAAAGGAACGCTGACCTCAGCCTAGGGAGGTTTCTTTAAAAAAAAAAAAAAAAAAGAGTTCTGGGAGGCTGCTCTTTGGACCAGAAGGTTCTATGGATAGAAGCAGAACACGGAGAAAGAAGAAGATTGTCTGCAATTAGCTTTCTCTTTCTTTCTGCCAAGTATGTGCCTCCCAGATAGCTCCACCACAAGAAAAGTACAGGGTGGATAAAGATAGTGGAAGCTGGGCCTCACAGAAACAGTATGTTCCCTGAGCTGGGCTGTACGATGCTCACCCTGCCAGCTATGCTAGAAATAAATGGCGCAAGGAGAAGCATGCACACACAGCTCAGGGGCAGGGTACCATATTCCCATGGTGCACCTGGGTGATGCTGCATCCCTGGGGAGAGTTCTTGTCAGTTAGTCAGACTCACCATATCTTTGCTGGTCAAAGCTTTGGGATCGTTTATGTTATCTTTCAGTAAGTTGCATGCAGACAACATCTTTTCACTTAATTCATATCTAAAAGGGAAGGGGGAAAAATACAGTAAATTCAGGATTGGTCATAAAAGTGTTTTTTATCTCAAAGCCCACAACCATTTAACAGGCCAGGGCCGTACAAGAGCCTAGGCAGGCCATGATGATTGGAACAGTCCCCAGGCATTGGTGACTGACATCAGTACACAAAGCCAGTACCTCTGGTGGTCTCTGCATAAGTGTAACCTCCAGCTACATCAGTTTGGCCTTTAGGGTATTATAAAATAACACTTGGAAACTTTTATTCCTTTTATTGTAAGTTCTTAAAAATATTCTTAGTCTTGGCCATGTGTGATGACATATGCCTTTGACCTGAGTATTTGGGAGGCAGGTGGATCTTGTTAAGTTTGCGGCCAGCCTGGTCTACATAGTGAGTTCCAGTGCAGCCAGTGAGGCTCTATTTCCACTATATAAAAATGTAAGTATTTATTATATTAATAAATATATAAAAATATATTAATATAATATATTATTCTTAAGGAGCAAAACAGGTATAAACTAAATGTTGAACCCACATTTAGTGACCCAAGTATTTGCTCAACACATATGAAAAGCCAAAGAATAAATGACACCATAAATACCTCAATAAAGCTGTTTGAAACTCAGAAGACATTGCAAACCCTCTGAAAACACTTACCTTGTATTGACAGTGAGCTTCCATTTGACAAATTTAACAGAAAAATGTTTGCTGAAATGTTCCAGTTTACACTTCCCAGAAACCCACACTGCCGTTCCCATCTCTTCTCGCCTTATCAGCAACACGTCTGCATTTCCTCACGGTGTTGCGAACTCACCCCATTTCTCAGGTGTGGGTCTCAGCCAAGCAGAGTATGTGAGATTTTCTTTCAGCTGATACTTAGGACAGGCCCACACCTCCTCTTGTGTTCCTTATCACTCAGTGAGCAACAAAACTGAGATGTGTGCCTGACACACACCACCTTTCCAGTTACTGTGGTTTGTGGGTGAGGCTACACGCCCGTCCCTTATACACACAATGGTTCTGCGATAACAGTTCTGACATTCGCCTCAAGACAAAATCCGAAGTCTTAAGTAGAGTGCTGGTCACCAGAAATGTCCCATATGCCTTTGTATACAAGGTGATATGTTTGAACAATGGAGACTATAGTGGACAGCGGTTGCGTATGCCAAATTAGACAGCACGGAGTTTAAGTTTAGTGACTGAGCCATCCTCATTGCTACACTGAGAGCGCTGAAAGACCATACCCTGCACTTCGATTTACTAGAACCTTGACCAGACACGACTAAACACACAGATATGGTTGAATCTATCTGAAC